>NW_007249744.1:1011858-1133417 GCF_000164805.1 Carlito syrichta
ACGCCCGGCTGATTTTTTTATTTATTGTAGAGATGAGGTCTCGCCTGCCCAGGTGGGTCAGGAACCCGCGGGCTCAGGCAATCCACTCACCTCAGCTTCCCAAAGGCGCGGGATTACAGGCTGAGCCACCAAGCCCGGGCCAGGTATACCAGTGGCCATTGTAGAGCTGAGGAGGGGTGACCCATCAACTCTCATGTGGGGGGAGGATGTCTGTTTTCTCACTTGACACACTCAGGTCAGCTTAACTGAACAGGGGCATGAATCCTTGCTCCTAGGTATATGAGGACTTACAGAAATAGGACCATCTTATTTCCTCATGTTATTCCTTGATGGTGCTAGACCCAGAGGTGCCCAAACAGACAGGTCCTTGAATGGAGATGCTCAGTCTCATCAACTTCAGTTCAGAATGTGCTTGCTAGAAGTTTAGGGAGGGAAGAACAAGTTTTCTATACCTCAGTTTCAAGTATTTGTTCTTCCTATATTTATTAATTGCTTATTGTGTGCCAGGCACATGTATATACGCTGGTAAAGCGTTGGTAATCAGAACTCTCCGCCTCTTAGAACTTACATTCTAGTGGAGAAAGATGTAGTTTATACTGATGGTAAAGAATACTGTAAGCCGGGCTCGGTGGCTCAGCCTGTAATCCCGCGCCTTTGGGAGACTGAGGTGAGTAGATTGCCTGAGCCTGCGGGTTCGAGACCCGCCCGGGCAGCGAGACCTCGTCTCTACAATAAATCAAAAATCCACCAGGCATGGTAGCGCGTGCCTGTAGTTCCAGCTACTTGGAAGACTGAGGCGGAAGGATCGCCGGAGCCCTGCAAGTTGAGGCTGCGGTGGCCAGGAGCAGCCACTGCACTCCAGTCTGGGCGACAGAGTGAGACTCCGACTCAAAAAAAAATAAAAAAATAAAAAAATCAGCCGGGCATGGGTAGTGCATGCCTGTAATTCCGACTACTCGGAAGGCTGAGGCGGAAGGATCGCCGGAGCCCAGCGGGTCAAGGCTGCAGTGGCCGGGAGCAGCCACTGGGCTCCCTCCAGTCTGGGTGACAGAATGAGACTCCAACTCAAAAAAAAAAAAAAGAAGACAGAAGGAATAGCTTTAATGCAGGGTTTGAGAAAGGGCCGTTGCAGATGACTAATTGGTGTTTGAATCCCTAATCACGTCCCAGGCCACTCCAGAACACAGAATTGTTGGTGCCTAGGCGTTTTGCCCAGTTTTCTTGCACCTGTTATTTTCCCTGGAAATTGCTTTGTTGCAGCTGCCTTGCCCAAGCCTCACATCACCTTCCGTCCTTGTCTCCGCAGCCACCAAAACCCTCAACAGGGGCATCTCTGAGTTCATTGTGATGGCTGCAGATGCTGAGCCACTGGAGATCATTCTGCACCTCCCACTGCTGTGTGAAGACAAGAATGTGCCCTACGTGTTCGTGCGCTCCAAGCAGGCCCTGGGGCGGGCCTGTGGGGTCTCCAGGCCTGTCATCGCCTGTTCTGTCACCATCAAAGAAGGCTCACAGCTGAAGCAGCAGATCCAGTCCATTCAGCAGTCCATCGAAAGGCTCTTAGTCTAAACCTGTGGCCTCTGCCATACTTTCCCAGCTGACTCCTCCCCCTGAGGTTGTGTATCGTATTGTCTGTGTTAGCATGTAGTATTTTCAACCACTTTCCATTATTATAAAATATTATTGTACTAAATCTGGTTTCTGGATTTTTGCATTGCTTTTGTTCTGTTTGTACAAGGTTGTTTTCCCTCCTCTCCCCTTCCACCCTCTCTCTCTGTCACCCTCCATCCTTTTAACCCTCTCTTTTGAAAAATGAACAAATGCCCAGAAGAGATGGAAGCAAAGCGGTGGCACCATTCAAAGTCAGGAAAAGCCAGGAGAAACCTGACAGAGCCAGGATATAGATCTGGTTCCAGCTTCCTACTGTGTGCAGAGTATGATGAAAGTGAGCATCCACTTTGTATCCTTGTGCTTGGCATATAGAATCATTCATTTGTGTTAAATTGCTTTAGGGGATTATGTATCATTTGGGGAGAAAGCATGTGTTCTGTGAGTCATTAGGCTTATACCCAAGTGTCATTTACTAATGTAACCCTGCTGTTTGCTTTTGGTCACATGATATGTTCTCCCCCACTTCCCTAACCCCAACCATATCCCTGAGGGTGGCAGGGCAGCAGCATACCAAAGAGATGTGCTGCAGGATTCCAGAGGCAGCCTGGGTGACAGACATGGGGCTGTTGGCCTCCATCTTGAGTTGGGAGTAGCAAGGCAAAGAGCATGGACTAGTGCTGGAGTAAAGGATTCCGGGAAGATGGTGGAGACCTAGCTGGTAGCTACAGCTGAGGTGATGGAATTCAAGGAAACAACCTCTCTTTAAATGGGGATTTATTCAGTGGATACGTGGCATCAGCTCTGAGAGCCCTTACCCCTGTTTCCTGCCACGATGTGGGTCAGATGTATTCTTTGTCATATGGGAATGCTAACGTGTCCTTCATTCATGTGAGCATCTTAATAAATAAATATATTCAAATTCCAATTTAATAAAAGTGTTGCAGTACCTGATTCTTAGTAGATATCCAGCTAGTATCTGACTGAAGAAATATTTAGCGTTACTAGAGTGGTTATAGCTGCTTAAACTTTTTTGCCAAAAGGTTATGAAAAACTGCCTCCTACCAGGCAGTTTCTGGTTTGGCAGTTTATCACTATAAAACAGGCTTTCTCAACCACTACACTGTTGACATTTTGAATTTGTAGTAAGAGGCTGCCCTGTGTGCCGTAAGATGTTTAGCAGCATCCCTGGCCTCTACTCACTGGGTGTCAGCAACATCCCCCCACCCCCCCAACCAAAAAATGTCTCCAGACATTGTCAAAAAAAAATCACCCTGGTTGAGAATCATTGCAGAATTAGGGTTTCTAGTAGCCTTTGGCACATGCAGGACTGGTATTAGTGACTGAAGCCACTGCTAGCTTTACCTACCTCTTGTAATTGTCCCTTGAGAGCCTAATACCTCAACTTGAGAAATCTCCCAAGGTGCAAATAACTGGGTTCCATACTAGTCAAATAAGGATTGATTTCCTCTTGGCCAGCTTGGGCCAGTGTACCTCTGTTCCAGCAAGAAGCATACGTGGGGGAACCCAGGAACCACCTTGCCCTGCCAACTAGTTAACATTGTTTACATCACCTCCACCCCTGAAAGCAGCTTTATATTTATCTTTGGATGGTGGAGCTTAGTGCTTATTTTTTTAGTTGGAGTCTCACTCCATTGCCCAGGCTGGAGTGCTGTGGCATGCTCATGGCCACCCCAGCGTCAACCTGCTGGGCTCTGGCAATCCTTCTGCCTCAACCTTCCAAATAGCCAGAACTACAGGTGCACTATCACACCCAGCTATTTTTTTTTTTATTTTATTGTAGAGATGAGGTCTCGCCAAGTTGCCTGGACTGGTCTCAAACCCCGCAGGCTCCCAAAATGTGTGCTTGTTTTTTTATACAGTCATGTGCTCAACATTTCAGTCAACAACAGACCACATGTATGACACTAGTTCCCTAAGATTATAATACTGTTTTGTTTTGTTTTGTTTTTGAGTTGGAGTGTCACTCTGTCGCCCAGACTGGAGTGCAGTGGCCGCTGCCGGCCACCGCAGTCTCAACCTGCCGGGCTGCAGCGATCCTTCCGCCTCAGCCTTCCAAGTAGCCGGAATTACAGGCATGCGCTACCACGCCCGGCTAATTTTTTGATTTATTGTAGACATGAGGTCTCGCTGCCCAGGTGGGTCTCGAACCTGCAGGCTCAGGCAATCCACTCACCTCAGCCTCCCAAAGGCACGGGATTACAGTCTGAGCCACCGAGCCCGGCTACCATTTTGTTTTTTACAGTTCCCTTCTCTTTTATTTTTAAGTAGTTTTGATTTCATTTTCATTATAATTCAAGTTTGTTTCAAATTTTTCTAATAGTTTCTGACTTTCTTCCTCAAAATTTAATTCAGTTTCCATTATCAAGAGATTAATAGGGGAATAACCCATGGACATTTGTTTATTAATAGCAGTTTCTCTAAGTTTTTGAACTAAGTCTCTACACAGGGAATTATGCAGTAACCTAAGGCTGTTAATATTCCCACTATATTCACAAGGGAGGTTAAGATTGAGAACATTGTTCCCTTCCATTTTTCAAACCAGCCTTCTAGCTGATTTGTAAAAGGATTGTCAATTCCAGAATTTTTGGTCAATTCATTGGCCAAAGTAGTTAGCCTTTGTAGCATCTTGGTGATAGTTCCATTAGGTGCTTTGTTATTTGGAATAAAAGTATAACATTTCCCCCCAGTATAGCTCAGACTCTCCCTTTCTTATCTAACATCATATCTAAAACCATAAGGTTTTTCCAAGTCATTCAGCTGGTGGCATTCAGTTTCACAATTCCTCTGACAACATTTCTACTATAATTAATAAACCTTTGTTGGTTATAGTAAATGCAATTAATCCAGTTTACATTCTTATTAAGAGTTGACCACCAGAAGAGCGTATACTTGAATCCTGCAGCTATTTGTTTTCTAGTTTTAAATTCACTGGGGACTCCTTGAGGGATTCCTGTAGCATTGATATATATTTGGGGATCAAATGATCTTTATAATGACTTCTTGCTTCTGTTTTGAGAATGAATATTTAGGTTGGAGCAAAGTGCCAGGGTGAATGAGACAACCAATTGAACCAAAGAACAGGTTCCAGCCCATCTGGGCGGTAGTAGGTCTTTAAGTTTCCTTCCTCCACAGTACCACAAATATCTTCTCAGCAGACTTTAAAGTGAGATTAGTTGCCCTCGTGTACACTGAGACATCTGGGACATGGGTTCAAGTTTGCAGTTGCCCTATGGAAGTAGCGAACCCTTCCCCTGTCTAGAGAGACATGAGGAATGATTCAACTTACCCATAGAAAAGGAAGGGATTACCTTCAGATCTGGCTTCTTCAAGGCAGGGTGAAGCAAGGACAGGCTTTTGCATGTCTTGTTTCTCCACGAATCCTTATCTTGGTACAGGGCTAACATACAACTTGTTCTGATGTGGTGTGTATCCCAGCCAATAGGAAATGGAAGCACTTGAGCCTGCAATCATCCTGTGGCACATACATAGCAATCACTCTCATTTAGAGTGGATACATAAATTTTATCCACTCCATCCAGGCATTTGTTTCCTTATAACCAGTTTCAAGTTATATAGTCTATTTTAAATCTTTAATTTCAACTATAGTTACCTTTTTGGGATCATTGCTAGGGAGATTGAAATAATCACTGGGGCTCAGGGTTGGTTTTAGTGTACCTACAACTTCAGTGTTGACTGTAAGAAGGGTTAATAATCCTTGAGGGTCTCATAATGAAACATCAGCACCCAATCCATAAACTCGAGGTGCCACCTCAGGCTTTTGATCAAAAGTAGCAGGATCATTAATAGTCAGAAGTTTAAGGTTACATTCTAAATCTCTACAGGCTGCTGGTTGAATTCCATTAGATAAGTTTATTTGGGGTTTCAAGGACTGTAGGGGCTTCATTGTTTTCTGGGAGGTTGCCATCCAACCTTGAATTTGGGTAGTTCACCATACATTAGCCCAACTGGGACAGTGGCTTTTGTGGGCTTGGGGAGATCCCCCAAAGTTTTCAAAATCTAAATCCTTCTCACCTATAATTGACTCAGGACAAAGATATTTGTCTGCCTGAGATAGTTGTTTTGCTCCTCTAAGTTTCCATAAGGCACAGTTTGATATGCATCAAATTTTATAGTTTGAGGTGATGAGGTTTTAGTCACAGTGATTATCAAGTTAGTGCAAAAGGGATAAGGCTTACCTTTGGTTGCCTGTATATTAATGACTCATAAAGTTACAATAATAATAGAAGTCTACAAGTAATTAGACATTTTGCTGGTTCTCAAGAGAGGAAACATTCCCATTAGCGTTCAGAATTAAGAGACCCTTAACATAAACATCTAATAAAAAATAGATAGGACAATAAAGCAGGCACTATAGGTAGCATTATAAGGAGAACACCAGGAACATTCATGAAGACTAAAGTCCAAATTACTTTTTCTTATTTTTATCTTTAGAGGTTCTATTTAAGAGACAGCCTACCAATCTTGTCTCTGTTTTACCACAGTCCGTGTTATTGATTTATTGATCCAGATATGGTGTGTCCCCCCCCTTTTCTGCCATTAGGACAGCCATTTCAGTAGTTAGGAGCACTTGGTATGTTTCTTCTCAGTTTAACTGGAGCTTGGTTTCCTTCCAAGTCTTGTTCAACACTCAATCATCAGGCTAAAAATGGTGAACTGTGAACTCAAGAGGAGGAGTTTGAACAAGGAGTCCTTTTAATTTAATGGAAGATTGGGTAGAGGAGATGGCTGAAATATATTCTCTTAAAAATTGATCTTTGGTTTTCAGGGTCAGTAAATCTGTTGCTCTACCTAGATAGGGCAACCCATATAATAGTCCACAGGATGACAAACCCAAATCCCTTCGAGGGGCTGTTCTAATTTGGAGGAGAGCTATAGGAAGACATTTGACCCAGGAAAACTTTATTTCTAACATGAGTTTAGTTATATGGGTCTTTAGAGTTTCATTCATTTGCTCTATACATCCTGAGGATGATGAATGCCAGGGCGTTTGAACGTCCCATCACATTTAGAGTGCTGTTGTAATGCTTTGTAATACCTTCAAGGTAAAATGGCTTCCATTTTCTGAATCAATGTTTTCTACTTGACCAAATCTAGAGATTACCTGTTCCAAAAGTATTTTTATTACAGACCCTGTTGTAGTTGTTGTTGTTGAGTATGCCTCATTCCATACAGTAAGATGATCAACAATTGCTAATAGATGCTTAAATTTTCCAACCTTGGGCATTTCAGTGAATTCAAATTGTATACTTTAGAAGGGTCTTAATCCTGAAGGTTTTCCCCCTCTTAATGGCCCCTGATTACTTTTTAATTTATTTTCTGACAAATTGAAGGAAGTATAATTTGTCCTTCACATCCTTCACAGATTTGTGAGGCAGTAGCATAAATACCTATACATTCATAGGTTTTTAAGAGTGCATTCCATATTACTTGAGTTCCTCGATGGCTTTCCTTATGCAGTGTACTCAATAATTCTCTAATAATTGGTTTTTTAACCATCTCTCTTCCATCAGGGAGGATCCACCTCACCTCCTTGTTTGGAGCAGCCCCTACCTTTCTTATCTCTTCTATTTCCTTCTCTCATCCATACTTTAGAGCTAATTCTTCCTCTGTGAGCTATGCCATTCAGACCCTAAGTTGACCTTGTTCTATCCCTACATTAAGGCCCATCTGGACAATTAGGTCTCTGCCTAGGAGATTTATTCCTGCCTCTGGGATGAATAAACATGACCCTGCCATTGTCTCAGTTTCCATTTTTAAATCATGGGTTCAGATATAGGAACCCAAATTCCTTCTCCCTTTACTCCAAAGACTAGAAGTTTTTCTGGTAAAAATGGAATGTTTTGAGGTTGGAAGATTAGGGAGGAGCATTCTGCCCCAGGATCAATGGGGAAGATAGCATCCTCCTCATTAGGCCTCACCTTCAGATTTATCAAGGGTTCCTGGTGGAGTTTGAAAAAGGGAACCCCAGCCTCCCTATTCTGCATCTAGTGCCATAAGGGAGACTTTTTTTTCTCTCCAATTCAGGATAATCTCTCTTGAAATGATCTGGTTTCTTACAATGATATCATCCAGCTCCCTTTTGATTAAATTCCCTTTTCATAGTTCATTTTTGAATTAAATCTTCCTTTATTCTGTCCGTTTTGATACCCAGGTTTTGCCAAGGGAGGCTTCTCATTTTTTTTTTCAACTAACCTTTCTACAGTGCTTACCATGACTCTAGCTTTTTGTTTTTGCTTTTCCTCATCTCTTTTAACAAACACCTTCTGTGCTTCTCTTAACAGTTCCTTGATAGGTCTTTCATTCCTTCCCTCCAACTTTTATAACTTTCTTGCAGTGTCTGGTCAACTTTTGGTAACAAAATTAACCTTCAGAAAACCCTGTCCTACAAGGTTTTCTGAGTTTAACCCTGAGTACTTTCTTATTTGATCTCTAAGTTCATTGTAAAAAGGCCATTGGAGTTTCTGAAAGGTGGTACCTATAGAAACCTAGAAGAAACTTAGTTTAGTCTTTTTGCCTCAGCACAGTTATTAGAAAGCATTCAGATATTCTACTTCAGGACAAGTAGCAGCCTATTCCATCCCCTGCCCTTGGCAAATCTCCATAAGATGCAAGATCGGGACAGCCTAAACTTTCAATTCATGCTTTACCATAATCTCTAGTAAACTTTTACGTTCCTTGTCAAGACTGAAGTCCAGAGATCACCCTTTGGCTGTCCAAAGTCATAAAAGTGATAATATGACCACCTTTGGACAAGGAGTTTGTGAATTGCAAATATCTAACAAAGTCTCTTACAGGAAAAACCCCTCCAGGCCCAAACTCCCCAAGTTAACCAAATCAGCCCTTTGTGACCTACATGACACAGATAAACCCTACCATGGCAACAATCATGTGACTAACCCACCCATCTGCCTGCTATCCATCATCTGACATCAGTACCTCAGTACCTGCACTTGCTCTGGTGATCCTTCCGCCTCTGCCTTCCAAGAAGCCAGAATTACAGGCATGCGCTACCATGCCCAGCTGATTTTTTGATTTATTGTAGAGATGAGGTCTCACCAAGTTGCCCAGGTGGGTCTCGAACCCAGGCTCAGGCAATCCACTCATCTCAGCCTCCCAAAGTGCAGGATTACAGACTGAGCCACTGAGCCTGGCTTCTAATTTACTTTTAAATAAACTTTTCTTTCTTTACCTCTTTGTGTGTTGCAATTCTTTGCATTACTCATATCTCTGGGTTACCAGTGCACACCTCTGGCATGCCATCTCTGGTAGTGCTGTGCCCCTCTTCATTTGTAATTCCACCCTCACTGTATCCATGCCCTAACATTTTCTGGAGGTCCCACTGAGATTTTATCTCTCTCCCTCTCTTCCTTCTTTATTTCCTAACTGGTGACCCTCTATGGACTGTGTTGAAACCTCACAGCAACTGAAAGCTCTGACTGAGGCTACATTTCAGTGTGATGGAAGGTCTCAGGGAAAGGCATCAGATTGCTGTGGCCTGACAGGGTGAGGGATTAGGGTTAACTCTTTACTTCTTTTAGCCAAGATTTCTGAATTTTCCCATGGACTGAGCTGGATCTCAGAGGACAACTGACAGTCTCTGCCTGGGGCTACTCCCTAGGGAGGCAAGAAGGTCCCCATAGGAAAGTTCAGACCACCAGCACCTTCATGGGTGGGAGATGAAGTGCTTGGTTTCTTTGCTCTTTTCTTCTCTGATTGGTGAAGTGACTTCATGAAGGACCTTGAAACTCCAATAGCTATGCCTTTTCTGGGCCTCTGGTGAGTCATCCCTCATTTATTATCCACACACCCACATATTTGGATGTGTGCTCTTGGACCCTCTGGCTTTGGTTCAGATGAGTTTCTGGGTCTCTTGGGCTTTTTTCCCAGTCCCATCTTGGGAGATACCTCATAGCATTACCCAACTGCCGAAAGTCCTGGTACCGGGCTTTCCAAGACATGGTGGAGCATAGCATTCCACAAGCTCCAGTGGGCACAGGAATGGGGGGGGGAGGATGCTCTCTTCCTCGAGACTTGCATCCTTTGTACTGACTCCTTTTAACCTGTTGGTGACACCTGGCAGGGGATCTGGATGGTTTAAGGTCTAGAAACAAATCCATGAAACCAAGAGCCCATCCCATCTGTATCCCTGTTTCCTTTTATTACAATACTGCTTTGCAACCCTGGCACCAGCTCCGGCCCACCTTGCCCCAGCTAACCCTTTCATCTGGTGGCCAAGTATGGGGAAATTCCACAATATAAGCTGAGGGATGGTGAAAACTGGCCAGAGGGTGGCTCCCTAACTTTTAACACCCTTCTGCTGCTTGATTTGTACCTAAGAAATGTCAAATACCTTGAGATTCCATATATTCAGGCCTTTTATGAGTTAGCTCATCACACAGACATCTGTTCTTCTTGCTGTATTTTTGTGTTGGCTCCCCAGACCCCATTGTCTGTAGGCTTATCAGAAGATACTAATCCTGCTGACTTAGCCACCCCTCCCTCAAAAAAATTTTTTTCACCTCCTTCATACTCTCCTATTCCTTTTACAACTCTGATTCCTGCTTTCCCTCTAACAATTCAAATGCTGACCCAGCTCGTTTTGTAGTGGCCAAAAGTTCAATCTGAGAGACCACCAAGAGCCAATTCCAATGAAAGTTCAAGAGGGTCTTTATTTGCAAGCTCGAGCCTGGACCTCTGTCGACCACCGATGTAGCGGAGTACACCCAGAAGTCCTGACTTTCTTAAGCAGATGCCTTTTATGCTTTTACACAAAGGGAGGAGGAGTTTGGGGGGCTTTCCAGTTTTGTTACCATTTAATTGGGTAGTAACCTCTGGTGGCCAGCTTAATCATGGAGGATTGGCTAGCCTGATTCAGGCTGACCTTGGCCCACTAGCTAGGGAAGTTGCAGAGACATCTGAAAACTTAGGTGATTACCCCCTGGCACCTGATTGGTTGTTGCTAAGGGGAACGTGAGATAAGGGAAGGGGTTGAAGCTTGTAACCGGAGCTTTGCAGTTTTTTCCATAACTGAAACTTTAAACAGCTACAGGTTATGTTTTAAAGCAGAAAACTAAAAATGGCTGTGCTATTGTCCACAAGCTGATTACATATTTATTGGGTTAGAGCATGCTCTTAACCTAAGTCTATGGTATACTTTATTACAGTCCTCTCAGTTTAACTTCTCCTGTCTCTTGTAATCTGCTTTTGATACTCCAATCTCCATCAGGTTCCCTTCCTTCTTGCCCTCCAACTTTACCTGCAGAGGAGGGGCTGGTGTTTATGGCTGTGGCACCTAACCCTGGCCCCCAGTCTCTCTTCTCTCTTACCTTTGGAGAAGGGGCCAGCGCCAAAGGCCGTGGCACCTAACCCCAGTCTCCAACCTTCTCATCCCCCTTTCCCCACTGTTTGATAACCCCCTGGCAGCAGCCCTACTAACTGCAGCAAGTCACCACCCCCATGTGTACTTTGGAAGCCCATTCAGGTTTCCACATGGCTTAACCAGTTTCTTCTCAAGGGAGTGGCTGGTACAAAAGGATGTTAAAGTTCTTGTTTGTTGTTTCATTATGATAAATCTCTGTCAAGTTAAAATTAAATTGGAACTATATCAACCTTCCTTTCCAGATGAAAGTAAAGGGATCATGTAAATTAGTTCTGCTAATTTTAATATGTTTTTCCAACCAAACTTACAAGTGCTCTAATAAAATTTTACTTCCAACTTTACCATGTGTTAACATTAGTGCTAAATAACACCACTGTTTGCTATATCAGGCTTGCTAAAGTTGTATTTTATAAACAAAAGCTTAAATCACTTGTTGTGCCTAACTAGCACACTCTTATAAAAAAATAAAGCTTTAAATGCTAAACACCTGCAGGACATGAAAAGATTTAAAACCTGGCCATTCCCACCTGGATAAGTCACTTTTACTAAGTCTAGTACTTCTCCTGCTGGAAGGTAAAATACTGGGTACTCTGTGTGAGCACGAGGATGGAAACTGATCACTGTCACCTAATTGTCCACATCTTACAACTAAGACTACAATTTAGTAATTCATAAGGGTTTTTAACAACTTTTCCTGTTCATAATGATAAATAAGTAGGCACAGATCATTTCACGTCCGTCTGTTCACTCCAAAGGGTCTTACATCAAACTGTTACAGACAGAAATAATAAAAATGTCTTATATGTAGCCTATTAAAAAGAACTTTTGAGTTTTTTTCTAGCTGAGACACTAGAAAAGCAACAGGATGCCAACATGGAGGGCTGCAGAACCAGAGGACCAAAGGGGCACCCCAATTGGCAGTCACCATTAGTGACAAAACTCCAACTGCCCATCAGACACCTGGTAAGAACAAACCTGCTAAGGGGATTTCGTCCTTTGCTTATGGGTACAATCTGTGGGGGCACTAGAAGCGTAGTTGCCCCCAAAAGTCCTTAACCTCCTGGACCTTGTCCACTGTACAGGCCAAAGAGCCATTGAAAAGCAGGTGCATTCTCTTCTGAAGATAGGAGAGAACACTTGACTCACAAAAGGTGACCACTTATGGAGGCCTGAAAATCTGCTAAACTGCCTGGCACTGGCTCACCATTACCTCAACAATCCCCCAGGTAAATAGGGCACTGGAACCCAAATTAATTTCTTAATTTAATACAAGTGCCAGCCTTTTGGTCCTGGCCATGTTGAAATCATATAGCCTTATCCAAAATAATTTTCTCCTTTAAACAACAGAGGGGGGAAGAAAGAGACAAAATTCAGTTAGCCCTCCCCCACTTTCTTTATTACAAAAAAAGCTAGGTTTTTTCTTTTCAAAATCTTTGGACTATCATTCTAGCTAAATAAGTAACTTTTGCAGTAACTACTGTAATCTTGTAACATTATGTTTTAAAATTTTTTTAATACTTAAACTCTAAGTTCTAAATTCAATCTCTCTAGGGTGAGATAAAAAACAAGCCCCAGAAGCCACATCTACCCCACACCCTCCCAAACTGACTGCAAACCTGGCACAAGAATTACTATCCAACATAAGATAAATAAAATAACCTGGGCTTCACTCTCTAGCATATCAATCATTGTGAAGGTATATCAGAAGTATTATAAAAACAAAATAAACTCTTTTCTCTTGTCAGTGTTTACATGTTTAAAATTCTCAGTTTAAGTTACAACTTAACTACATGTCTCTAGTGTTTTAAAATTTTCTTCAAACTTTGTCAAAGTAACTGTATTTCCTTGTTTAAGTCATTAATAAAATTCTTTATAACTGTCTGTAAATTTTATCACAACCCCAAAAAAACTGAAAGACCAGCTTTAGGAACAGAAGTCTGCATATGGACTCAGGAATTTACTGGTGCAACAGTAAGAACTGCCTGGACTCCTGTAGTTGGTATCAACCCACTGGGGTAACTGTAAATACATTTTACTAGACATCAAAAACTTGCTATGTTATAACAGTGGCTATAATGGCCTTTATTATAATAATATTAATTCTTATAGTCAATATTTTGAATACAAATACTAAAAATACTTAACTCCATGGGCTCCTATCCTCTCATCCCCTCCTCTTACTCTAGACAGGTAGGGACAGCTCTACACCCCATGTACAGCAAGAAGTAGCTACAGAAGCCTGACCTTCATCCCTGTTCCTAGGTACAGATAAGAATATTTTTAAAAATAGCAAGAGGTGGGAATGAAAGATGGTACCTATAGAAACCTAGAAGAAACTTAGCTTATTGTTAGTTTAGACTTTTTGCCTCAGCATCACCATTAGAAAGCATTCAGACATTCTACTGCAGGACAAGTAGCAGCCTATCCCATCCCCCCCTCAGCAAATCTCCATCAGATGCAAGACCAGGAAGCCCAACCTTTCAATTCATGGTTTAGCATAATAATCTCTAGTAAAATTTTAGGTTCCTTGTCAAGGTTGAAGATCAAAGATCACCCTTTGGCTGCCCCAAGTCATAAAAGTGATAATATGACCACCTTTGATCAAGGAGTTTGTGAATTGCAAATGTCTAACAAAGTCTTTATAGAAAAAATCCCTCCAGGCCCAAACTTCCCAAGTTAACCTAATCAGCCCTTTGTGATCTATGTGACATAGATAAGCCCCATCATGGCAGCAATCATGTGACTCACCCACCCATCTAACTGTTGTCCATCACCTGATTTCAGTACCTGCACTTGCCTGCCCTTTTGTGATGACATGGAGCAGACCACTACCTAATCACCTTAATGATCTTCCCCATCAAGGGGAATGGTTAAAAGGACTCAACCACAAGCAGCCACGGGCCATTGCCTTGCTAGACTCTGGTGTGGCCATGTGCTTGTTGAGCTATGGCTGTCACCATGCTTCCTGTCTTTGGCCCCCTCCCCCAACTTGGGGGGGGGAATTTTCTCTCTCCCTTCTCTTTCACTCTCTAATTTACTTTAAAATAAACTTTTCTTTCTTTACCTCTTTGTGTGTTGCAATTCTTTGCATTACTCAGAACTCTAGGTTATCAGTGCATGCCTCTGGCATGCCTACTCTGGTGGTGCTGCACTCCTCTCCATTCATGACTCTACCCTCACCCTATCTGTGCCCTAATAGTTTCCTCCTTCCCTTGCTGGATTTCAAAATCCTTTGAGACATTTTGGGATCTCAGTGCTGACTCTCTGATCCCTTTAGTTATTTATTTTCTTAAATCTTGCATTTTTGACTTTATCTCCTGGGTTATTATTATCCCATCTGGGGTCTGTGTTTGGATATTTTTGTTCAGCTAATTGTACTCCTGGGCCCAGGGGATGTTCCTGTTCCCAGTTAGACATAGCAGCCCTTCGAATCATTTCCCTTTCTTCCCAGCAAATAGAATGTTCATAATAGACATCAGTTCTACCCACATATATATATTTTAGGTTCAAGAAACTAGTCAACTTGATCAGCTAACTCTAAAGGATCATTTAATAATTAATTTCCTTTTTGAAATTTCTTACTTCAGTACTAGTAAGTGAGGCATTAACAAAGCCAATTTTTCCCTGCCCCAAGGGAACCTCCCTTAATGGAAATAATTCTGAATCTTCATCTGGACATCCAGGGGAAAAGATTATTTATTAATATCCCTTTTATATTGTTACAATTCCCTTTTCAAATTAGGATATAGGGATTTAGGGCTTGGGGAATCTCAATTCTTGAATTTCTGGTAGATCTGCCTCTCCTGTTTCCATACCAGATCCCCAGTCTTCTGGGGGGCCATAAGGGGAGGATACAGGAGAGCAGAGCCCAAGGTTTCTCTTTCTCTTCTAGAGGCCCAGATATGGTTTCCCTTCCTCAAATGAAACAGAGGGCTTATTGTTGACATAGATTACTAATGCCTGACTAAACCAGTCCTCATTGGAGCCAAATTTTGGCCAAAATACTGAGGGCTGGCAGATTGGTTACTTAGTCTATATAAAGCAACAAAATGCAATCATATTTTTCTTTCCCTTTCCTTTAATTTTGGAATCATTTTTTGAATTCTTTGACATTTGCCCCAATGGATTATCTGGGAGAATTTCAAGGGAACACTCTTGACCTCTCTTCCTAGGCCTAGACTGCTTATTACCCATTCTCATTTACCAGGTGAGCTGTGTAGTCTCTGAGTTCCACCTAAAGTGCTCAACCCTCCATACTGGAGGTTTCTTGCAAATATTAGGACTCTGAGTTCCTCCCACAGTGCTCAATTTCCTTTACCAGAGATTTCTTGCAAGCATTAGGACTCACTTGGTATTTTGAGATACATCTCAGCCATACACACCCAACCTCTGAGAATTTCCTTGACCCACAAGGTAGTACTAATAGTCCAATTTTCCTACCGTGGCTCATGCACAAGGTTACTAGGTCACCATAGTTGGTGCCTGCCTGTTCAGCATCTCCTCCTCTGAGTCTCAGATAGTGGTCTCAGGTCTATTTGCAGAGCAGTGGGAACCAGGATTGCCCAGCTGGAGTGAGCCCCATAAAACTAGGTGGGATGTGTCTCTCCCTCCAATGGGTGTCTGATCCCACAGTCACAGGTCTCCCGAGTGAGCTCCCATGGCTTTGGGAGACAGAATCATCCCTTCTCAGTTTTGTCATCAAAGCACAACATGGAGGCTCAGAGACTGGAGGAGTGGTGCAGCTCTTTTGATCTCATTCTTGCAAGAACAGGTGCCTGTCAGATGAGCAGGCACACCAAGGCAGTCGCAGCCAGTGCCTCTAAACTGCAAGTTCCTCTCCTGGTTCCCCATTGGTTGAGTACTTCAGAGGTTATGTCCCTTTTCTGGATATCGCCTAAGCAATAATTTTGTATAAATAAGGTAAACACAAGTAGTTTCTACACAAATAAGGAAAAAATACATGTTTCTGAATTCTGATTAGGTCTCAGTGCTCACCAAAGGAAGCCTACCAAAAGAGAAAGCCCACTAAGAAAGCAGGAAGGACCAGGAAGTGAAGCAACAAACTGCCATTTTGAAAATGAATTACCCTTTTATATCTTACACACTTCACATAAATGTGAAAATCTTGTGACCATAAAAGTCCATTTATCACCTTTCTTGCACTACTATTTTTTGCTATAGTTGTCATACATACATTATAAACCCAGGTCAAGAGGCACTTCTGGATTCTGGTTCAACATATAAAGAGTTTGGGAGTCATCCTCCCATTCTCACAGCAAGAGAAAAGCAGAACAAGCTGAAAATCAACAACTCTTCTTCATATAACACAAAGTAGGATGCATACTAAAAAACCCTACACCTGATGCATATCTTATTTAAACTACATTAAAATCAAATATAAAGAGAAAATATTGAAAGAAGCCAAAGGGAGAGAAAATATTTTACCCAAACAGAAGACAATGAAGTGAAATATTTTCAAGGTTGAAAGGAAACACTAAAATTATATATCCAATTAAAATATCTTTTAAAAGTAAAGGTGAAAGACTTTCTCAAGTAAACAAAATTGAGGAAATTTGTCATTAGTAAACCTTTCTTGTAAAATATTTTAAAAGAAATCCTTCAGGACAAAGGAATATGGTATAGGTTAGACATATTATGTTCAGATTTACATAAAGGAAGGGAGAAGAAGAAATAAGGGTCAAGTAATATTTTTTTATTCTTCATTAATCTAACATAAAGTTCAACTTAAGTACAGCAGCAGTATATTTGGTTACTAGAGCCTACAGCTAATTGAAATGAGTGACTATAATGTAATAAGGGAAGAGACAGAGCAATTGGAATACTCTGTTGTAAGGTACCTTCACTACCTGTGAAACAATATTGTTGCTTGAAAGTGGCCTTGGATTAGTTGTAAATATATGCTGCAAACTCTAGGACATTTGAATTTCTTTCAGAAATTTTTTGAAAGGGGATATCAAGAGAATGAAAAGAGAAGCCATAGATTTGGAGAAAATATTTGCAAAAAACCATTTGAAAGAAGGATTGTTATTCAAAATATACAAATAACTCTTAACACTCAACAGTAAGAAAACAGGCAAAGTGATTTTTAAATGGGCCAAGACCTAAGCAGAGACTTCACCAAAGAAGATATATAGATGACAAATGACCAAATGAAAAGATGTTTAACATTGTATTTCATTAGGGAATTGCAAATGAAAACAGCATTGGTCTACCACTATACATTTAGTGTTCAAAAATCTAAAACACTGACAACACCAAATACTGTGAGGATGTGAAGCAACAAGAACTCTTATTCATTCCTGATAATAGTGCAAAATGGCACAGTCATTTTGGAAGACAGTTTGGCAGTTTCTTACAAAATTAAATGTACTTTTTCCATATGATCCAACAATCACATTCCTTGGTATTTACCCAAAAGCGTTGAAAATTTATGTTTATATAAAAACCAGCACACAGATCTTTATTGCAGCTTTGCTCATAATTTCTAAAACTTGGAAGTAACCAAAATGTTTTCCAGTGGATCAATGAAAATAAATGGTGGTACATTCAGACAGTGGACTATTACTCAGATCTATAAAGAAATGAATGATCAATCCATGAAAAGACATGGATGAACCTTAAAATGCATATTATTAAGTGAAAAGAGCCTGTCTGAAAAGTCTGAATACTGTGTGGTCCCCAATATATGACATTCTGAAAGGGTAAAACTATGGAGACAGTAAAAGAAATAGTGATTGCCAGGGATTTGTGGGGAAGAGGGTTGAATTGGCAGAGCACAGAGGATTTTTATGTCAGGGAACAATTTTTAATAGTGGATACATGCCATTGTGTATTTGTCAAACCCCATAGAATATACATCAGAAGTTAACCCTAATGTAAGCTATGGACTTTGGATGATAATTACATGTAATATAGGTTCATTGACTGTAACAAATGTATATCTTCTGAGGCAGGATATTAGTGGTAGAGAAGCCTATGCATGGGGGCAGGACGGATATGGAAAATGTCTTTACTTTCTGCTAAGTTTTGCTGTAAGCCTAAAATTCCTCTCTAAAGTCTATAAAATTTTAGGAATTAGAAAATTGAATAAAGTAAGTATAATTGATATGCTACAACAGCAGAGAAAATGGAATATATAAGATGCTCAATTCCAGAGATGACTGGAAAAAGGTGGAAGACAAAAAACCCACATGTAACAAAGACAATTAACAAAGAACAGTTAGACATATGGTAATTATTAATCCAGTTATATCAATAATCACTTTATTTTTATTTAGTTATTTTTGACACAGGATCTCATTCTGTCACGCAGGCTCTGGAGTATGGTGACAGAATGATGGCTCACTGCAGCTTTGACTTCCTGGGCTCTGGTAATCCTTCTGCCTCCACCAAGTCTCAGCTAATTTTTTTTTTTTAATAGAGACAAGGTCTCTCTCTATTGCCCAGTCTGATCTCAAACTGCTGGGCTCAAACAATCCTCCCACCTCAGCCTCCCAAAGTGCTGGGATTACATGTGTGAGCTACCATGCCCAGCAATAATCACTTTAACTGTGAATGGTCTAAATACACCATTTTAAAGAAACGTTTAGCGTGGATCATAAAACACAAATCTATGTTGTCATCAAGAAACCAAATTTAAATATGAAGACACAGATAAATTAAAAGTAAAAAGATGAAGCCAAATATACCAGGCCATCACTAATTATAAGAAAGCTGGAGTAGCTAGTAATTTGTCAGAGTAGACTTCAGAGGAAGGAAAATTATCAGGGATAAAGCGAAGAGGGGCATTAAACAATGACAAAGGAGTCAGTTGTCCAAAAAAGACATAAAAATATTGAATGTGTATGCACCTAACAAGAGAGTGCCAAACTCACAAAGCAAAACTGATAGAACTGTGAGGAGAAATAGATGAATCCACTATTATAGTCAGAGACTTCAACACCACTCTATAACTAATTGACAGATCCAACATGTGTAAAGCCAGGAAGGATGTAGTTGAACTAATTGACATTTATGGGATACTTCATCTGACAACAGCAGAATACACATTCTTCTCAAGCTTGTATGGTATATTCACCAAGATAGATCACATTCTGGGCCATAAGATACACAACAAACTTAAAAGAATAAAAGTCCAAATATGCTCTCAGAACACAATGGAATTAAACTAGGAATTATAAAAGAAAGATAACTAGAAAATTCTAAAATATTTGGTGATTAGCACACTTCTTGTCAATATCACTAATTATCAGGGAAATAAAAATTGAAACCATAATTATATATCTCACTCATTAGATAATTAGATATCTCACTCATTTAGGACCTATCTTACATACATTAGGATGACTAATATAAAAAAGATAGCATATGTTTGTGAGAATATGCAGAAATGGGAATAATTTTTTCATTGTTTGTGGGACTGTAAAATGGTACAGCCACAATGGAAAACAATATGGAGGTTGCTAAAAAAAATTTTAAAATAGAACTATAATATGATCCAGCAATTTCACTTCTGGGCACTTATCCAGAAAAATTTAAATCAAGATCTTGAGGAGATATTTGCACTCCCATATTCATTTCAGCATTATTCACAGTAGCTAAGATGTATAAACAACCTAAACATCTATTGACAGATGAGTGTATATGGAAAACGTGATATATACATATATTAGAGTACTATTGAGCCTTTTAAAAAAGAAGAAAATTATGCCATGTACAACAACATGGATGAACTATAAAGATGTTATTCTATGTGAAATAAGTCCATTGCAGAAGGATAGATATTGCATGATTTTAGAAATATGAGATACAAGAAGTCCTCACTTAACATCATTGATACATTCTTGGAAACTATGACTTTTTTTGTTGGTTGGTTTTTTTTTTTTTTGAGTTGGAGTCCCACTCCTTCGCCTAGGCTGGAGTGCAGTGGGACATTCACAGCCACCCTAGTTTCAACCTGCTGGGCTCCAGTGTTCCTTCCACTTCAGCCTTCCAAGTAGCTGGAACAATAGGTGTGTGCTACCATGTCGGCTAATTTTTTGATTTTATTGTAGAGATGAGGTCTCACCAAATTGCCCAGACTGGTCTTGAACCCATGGGCTCAGGCAATTATCTCATCTTGATCTCCCAAAGTGCTGGGATTACAGGCTGAGCCACCGACCCCAGCCAAAACTGTGACTTTTAAGTGAAACGGAGTATGACAAAAACCTCTTTTAAAAAATGGCCTCCAGGCAAGATGATGACAGAACAGCTTGGATCATAAGATCAAAATCAAGTGTCCATAAAGATTATCTGTGTGAGTGGGTGTGTGCCAATGGATGAGTGAAAGCCCACTTGAGGGGAGCCTTGGGTTCATGCACCCAGGGCTCTCCTCTAGAGGTGACTATAGCCCACTCTGCCCTGGCAGACCCAGGTGTGCAGGACTCTCTGCCATTCTTGGGGCTCTTTTGAGAGGAAGCAGCAGAGAACAGTCACCCCTCACCACCTGGCACCTGACCCACATCATCACTTGCAGTAGCAGACCAGGCACAAGCAGAAGGAGGCAGGTCATGGACATCTGGAATAAAGCTCTAACATCAGTGATGAGACACTAATGGGCACCATCTTTTCAGTCCAGAACTGGGCAGAAACCTGCATTGGCCTGCCCAGCTCCACCTAGCCTCCATCTTGAGACCCATAGGCTATCTTCTCACCAGACTTGGAGAGACAGACGCTCGTCTCCTATGCTGGAACAGGCACAGACACATCAGAACTGAGTGAGAGACTTCACAGCTACAGCTACAGCGAGTAGGATGAGTCTAGATCTGATCCATTCTCCTCCCACAATCGTCCATGGGGTATTTGACCCATGCTGAGAGCAACCCTATCAGCCTGCACTGAAAGTGGAGGGGAGGGGCTGGAGACCAGGGCTGCTCCCTAAGGTGGAAACCTGAAAGAAACTTGGAACCACAGAAACAGCCACAGAGAGAGTTTTTCTTTCCCTTCTTGTTTGTTTTTTGTTTTAGTTTTAGCTTTTTTCTTCTCTCTTTCTTTCTGTTTTTGTTTACATTTTTGTACTTGCTTTGTTTCTGTTATTTTAATGAATTTTTTTAGATTTCCTGTTTATGTATGAATACTTTTGAGGGAGAGTACACCAACAGAGGGATTTTAGTTTATTTGTTTTTATAATTGTCTGTATGTTTTTGTCTTTTTGTTTTTTTGTCTCTCTGGTTATTCATTGGTTGGTACACCTGTCTGTTTTCCCTCTTCTTCTTCTCTCTCTTCACCTCCCTCTCATCTTTCTCTTTCCTTTTTCCATTCTTTTCCCTTTTCCTATCTCATTTTGCTTTCAGGGGGCAAACAGACCCCCACTGCATGGACAGGTTATAAGGCAGTGGGAATTGGCTTACAGGGGGCCCACACACCTGTCAGTGGATACTGGGATCTGCAAATAGCTTCTGAATCACAGCTCCCCCCTAATTAAATCTCAGAATTGCAAAAAGCACAGGCCTCCATGCCAAATCCAGTTTCAGAATTGAACAAAACCAGAGGATCTACATAAGGAAGAATAAGAGATTGAGCAAACAGAAGTAAAAGCTTTCCCCCCTATTACTGAACAACAGAATTAAAGAAGAGGTTAAAAAACAAGGTGGGGGGGAACCTACATAAATGAAGAAAATCAAAGGAAGAATATGAGTCTTACCCAGACCTCTCGGAGGTTAGCCATTAAGAATAAAGACCTTAAATCAAAAGAAAGACAACAAACAAACAAACAGCAACAACAACAACAAACTCTATGAGAACCTAATGATAGGGATAGACTCTCATATCTCTATAATTAACCTGAATGTGAGTGGACTAAATGCACCACTGAAAAGACATAGAATGGCAAAATGGATCAAATATCATGAGGCAACAATATATTATCTCCAAGAGACTCATCTCACCAGGAAGGACACTCACAGACTCAAAGTAAGAGGATGGGAAACAAAATTTCAGGAGAATAGAAAACAAAAGAAAGCAGGAGTCACAATCTTAATATCAGACAAAATACCCTTCAAGCTATCAAAAATTTAAAAATATATGGAAGGTTACTACATAATAATAAAAAGTTTAATCCATCAACAAGAAATATCCATCCTAAACATATATGCACTCAAAATAGGAGCACCAACTTTCATAAAGCAGCTTCTAGGTAAACTAAAAAAAGATACTGACTCTAACACTATCAAAGCTGGGGACTTAAACACCCCATTAAAACCCTAGACAGATCATCAAGACAAAAAGGCAAAAAGGGGATCTGGAACCTCAATGTGATGCTTGATTAAATGGACTTAATGGATACCAACAGAACACTCCACCCAGTGATCACAGAATATACATTCTACTCATCACCACATGGAACGTACTCTAAGATTGACCATATCCTCAGCCATAAATCAAGCATAAACATATTCCATAAGATTGAAATTCTGCCATGCACCTTCTCAGACTACAGTAGAATAAAAATAAATATCAACACCAACAAAGTTTCTCCAAAACCCACAAAGACATGGACATTAAACAGCATGATGCTAAGCAACTACTGGGTCAACACTGAAATCAAAGCAGAAATTAAAAGATTCCTGGAAACAAATGAAAATGAAGAAATATCTTACCAAAACCTCTGGGATGCCATGAAATCAGTACTAAGAGGGGAATTCATATCTCTATGAACACACAAGAAGAAAATGGAAAGATCACAAGTTAACAGTCTAACAAATCATTTAAGGAAGCTGGAAAAGCAAGACCACCAAAACCTAACTAGATCAGAAGAACCCAGATCACCAAAATAAAAACCCAAATTCAGGTCATAGAAGAAAAAATAAAATACACAAAAAAATCAACAAAACAAAAAGCTAGTTCTTTGAAAGAATAAACAAGATTGATGGTCACCCTAGCTAGACTGACCAAGAAAAAAGAGAAAAAGCCCAAATAAACACAACCAGAAATGCAAAAGATGAAGTCACAACTGACCCCAAAGAAATACAAAAGATCATCAGAAATTACTATGTACACTTGTATGGAAACAAACTCGAAAACCTAAATGAAATGGAGGACTTTCTGACATCACACAACCTCCCCAGGTTGAAACAAGAAGAAATCGAGACCCTAAATAGACCAATAACAATAAAGGAAATTGACTGTGTCATACAAAAACTACCTACAAAAAAAAGTGGATGTGGGGGAAAAAGGGAACACTTCTACACTGTTGGTGGGAGTGTAAACTAATACACCCTCTGTGGAAAACAGTGTGGTGATTCCTAAAGGATCTAAAAATTGACCTTCCATTTGATGCTGCAATCCCCTTACTGGGAATATAGCTGGAGGAATTCAAATCACTCTATGAAAAACATATCTGCACATGCATGTTTATTGCAGCATTGTTCACAATAGCAAAAACATGGAACCAACCATGCTGCCTATTGAAAGAGGGTTGGATAAAAAAAAAGTTGTACATATACACAATGGGCTATTACACAGCCATAAAGAAGGAAAAAATTATGAACTTCACAACAACTTGGATGGACTTAGAGGCTATAATACTGAGTGAACTATCACAGAAACAAAGAACCGAGTATCACATGTTCTCACTCATAAGCAGACTTTGAACAACTATCATAATACTATATGAAAGGGATTGGCAGTAGTGGAAACTGCCAGGGAAGGGTAGGGGCAGGAGTGGCAGTAGTGGGAAACTGCCTGGAGAGGGGGGTACACCTCATCAACAAGGGTACCTGCATAATGAACATTTGTATACTTAACTCTGAATTGTGCCCCACATATTTAAAATTAAACATTTAAAAAAAACACAAAAAACAAAAAAGTTATAACGACTTGTTTAAGGACCTACTGTACCTCATTTCACATAAAGTCAGTTTCCAAGAACCTATTGATGGCATTGAGGACTTACTGTATCTAAAATAGTCAAAGAGAATCATAGAATCAAAGAGAAGATTGGTGTTTGCCAGGCGTTGAAGATAGAATGAGGGGTTGCTATGCACCAGGTTCCACTTATGGAAGATAATTAAGTCCTGGAGTTGCCCTGTGCACGTTGTGCCTATGGTTAATATTACTGTATTGTGCACTTAAAATTTTTCTAAGAGAGTAGATCTTATGTTCTTACCACAATAAAACGGTGTGTAGAAGAAATACATTTTACATTATCTTGTATATATCTTATAATAATTAAGTTCATACATGCAACTGAAATAAAATTTCATGAAGTAACAAAAATTAAAAATAAAAAACAACAGACTTTTAAATAACATATGGGTTAAAGAATATATCTCATGGGAAATTTAAAAAATATTTTGAATTAAGTGAAAATGCAACTTATCAAGATGTGTGGAGTAACCTAAGACATTGTAATTTTTATTTTTTATTTTTTGAGTTGAAGTCTCACTTTGTCACCCAGACTGGAGTGCAGTGGCACGCTCCTGGCCACAGCAGCCTCGACCTGCTGAGCTCTGGCAATCCTTCTGCCTCAGCCTTCCAAATAGCTAGAACTACAGGCGTGCACTACCACGTCCGGCTAATTTTTTTGATTTATTGCAGAGATGAGGTCTCACCAAGTTGCCCAGGTGGGTCTTGAACCCGCGGGGTCAGGCAATCCACTCACCTCAGCCTCCCAAAGTGCTGGGATTACAGGCTGAGCCACCGAGCCTGGCTGTAATCTTTGCTTTAAACAGTCATGTGTGTCTTAAAGAAATTAAGAGGGAAATAAAAACCCTTTTACATTTACCCAAATATTTATCATTTCTGATGTTTTTTATTTATTCTTTAAAATCTAAATTCCTTTCTGGTATCATTTCCATTCCTCTGCAAGAACTTCCTTTAGTATTTCTTGTAGTGAAGACCTGCTGGATATAGATTTTTTTAGTTTTCCTTTATCTGAAATGTCTGGTTTTAGCTTTCATTTCTTAAGTATATTTTTGTTGAATATACAATTTTAGACCGAACATTCTTACAGGACTGAAAAGATGTTGCTTCATTGTTTTATTATTTTACTTTAAAGCAGTGTGACTCTCATATGTCAAGACTTATTTTTTTCATATTCTTTCATCCTGTTTGGGATTAAATATTATTTTTGTACAATTCTCTCTCTCTTAGAACTCCAATTCCATATATATTAGACATTTTGATGGGTTCCACATGTCTAATGTTTTTTAAATTCTTATTTTTATCTCCTCTTTACATTGGATACTTTCTTTTGATTTATCTTCAAATTCACTTACTCTTTGCTTTGTCATTTCTATTCTACTATTAAATTTATCCAGTGAATTTTTTTATTTTAATTTTTTTATTTTAAAGATGTGGGGTACACTTCAGGGTTAAGTATATAAGTGTTCTTTATGCAGGTACCCTTGCTGATGAGGTATGTCCCCTACCCCAAGCAGATTCCCATTACTGCCAATCCCGCCTCTCCCCAAGCCCCGGCAGTTTTCTGCTACCGCCAATTCTTTTCTTATAGTATTACAATAATTGTTCAAGGTCTGCTTATGAACATGTGATACTCAGTTCTCTGTTTCTGTGATAGATGGCTCAGTATTACAGACTCTAAATCTATCCAGGTTGCTGTGAAGTTCATGATTTTGTCCTTTATGGTAATAGTGAATTTTTTATTTTAGAGTTTGTGTTTTTTGTTCTAAAATTTTCCATTGATATTTTAAAATATTTTTTATTTCTATGCTAGCATTTTTTATTTTTTCACCATTATGAGTATAGTTACCTTTATCTCACTAAGTGTGTTATATTGGATGCTTTGAAGTTCTTATCAGATATTTGAACAATCTCAGTGTTGGTTTTTGTTGATCATCTTTTCCCTTGAAATTGGTTACATTTTCTTGGTTTTTCACATATTGAGTAATTTTATATTACATTTTGCATATTGAAAATGTTATGTTGTGGAGACTCTGGATTCTGTTACATTCCCCTGGATGATTTTTTTTTGTAAGCAATTAACTCGATAGACTCTAACTGAAAACTTATTTCACTTGTAGTTGGAAGTAACTCAAATCTAAGTTCAGACTGTGTGTAGTCTGCCATGTGCAGGTGTGTGTCAGGAGTTAGCATCTTGGGAAGAGTTCACAGACAGAATTTAATATTCCTTTTTTTCCTGGATCTCTTTTTTAGTAATTCTCTCTTGTAACACTCCAATAGTCCTTATTATGGGCTCCTTTTCCTGGCTCATTCAACGAGAAAACATGGTGACTTTTTGATCAGAATTTTACCTGCCCATGCAGTGCTGCAAATATGGTTACCTGCCCTGTGGACAGGCCACAAAAATGGGAAACACACCCCACGCTAAAAAAAAAAAAAAATTTTTTTTTTTGCAAGGAGTCTAGGGAGTGAAGGTAGGGCATGTGGGGCGGGTGGCACAGGGCAGAATACAATCTCTACATAAAGAAAGCTTACTCACCAGAGGAATTTTTTTTGACAAAGCTAATAACAAATAATAAGCACAAGGGAAATTGACTGGGATCTTGAGGGTATTGGACAAGGGGAGAGAGTGTGAAATAAAAGACTGGATAAGAGGGAGTATACTTGTATGGACACACTCGCCTTTAACTCAGAAGTTGTTTTTTTTGAGATAGATATCTGAAGCTGGATAGTATACATTGCGTGGTTGGCTTCTTAAGCTTGGAATTAATAATGGAGTACAGTGAGGTAGAGATTGTGGAGTTGCCTTAGATGAAAGGGGTTATGAGGCTCAGGAATTTGGGCATGGGTAGAATAGATTTCATGTAAAACTGGAGAACCTGCTGCATGACCATGGTACCCAGGAGGGTTCTATCACTAAGGCAATAGGAAATACAATAGAGATGGGAACACAAGCATTGTTGAAAAGCTCAGTGGTGCCCATTTTCTGTAGTCAAAAGTTAGCAAGAAAATATATAGTCAAGGATCTGGCTTCATAGTATTGATGGGAGGACAAGATTCTGCGATAGCAGAGGTCAGATTTTGTTACCTAAACAAGATAGATGTGATTACTGTAATAGGCACCTAGAGAGTATTGTTCAGGCAACTTGATCTTTCAAGGATATATGGTAATAGCTACTAGGTAATGATATTCCTAGGGGTGAGACAGATTGGCAGCCGATTGCAATCACAATCATGTGTTGCTTAACAATGAGGATAACATTCTGGAAATGCATAGTTAGGCGATTTCATCATTGTAATAATATTACAGAGTATATTTACACAATACTACCTAGATGGTATAGCCTACTACACACCTAGGCAATATGGTATGATCTATTGCTCCTAGGTTACAAATCTGTATAGCATTTTACTGTATCGAATACTGTAGGCAATTATAACACAATGGTGCTATTTGTGTATTAAACATAGAAAAGATACACTAAAAATACGGTCTTATAATCTGATGGGGCCACCCCCATGTATACAGTCTGTCATTGACTGAAACAAACGTTGTTATGCAATGCATTACTGTACTTGTACAGCCAGAAAAAATTAAGGGCTGAAAAGGATTTCAGACCCCAGTGGAGAATTATTGTCCTCATCCAACTACTATTTATGAGCCAGCTCACAGTCCCCAATCCCATTGATTTAGGACCCTGCAATGGCACCACAAGTGTTTTCTCCTAATCTTTTCTCAAAAGTATTTACAGTTATTTGCAAGAGCAAATGAGCACTGGGAAAAGGGCAATATCCATATTCTTGTGGTATCCTGGATTCAGAGTATTTTCTGACACCAGCATGACTCCTACTTAGAATGGAGTTTCATGGAGACCAGTTGATATACAGAACCTTTCACAGATATTTTTCACAGTCAGTGCAGTGGGTCCACACCCCACCCTAAGTCATTTTTCCAGTTTCTCTGTATGTATTTGAGGTGGATATAGCTAGAAGAACTTTCATATTGTTTAATGTATTCCTCCTATCTAACTTAAATTTTTTATCCTTTGTCTAGCATCTTCCCAACCTTCCTCTTCCCTGCCTCAACCCTTTGTAACCATCATTCTATTCCCTATTTCTATCAGTTCATCTTTTTTTTTAGATTCTACATATAAGTAATACCATGTGGTATTTGTCTTTTCACTTAACATAATGTCCTCCTGAACATATCACTTATATCATACAATAATTGCTGCTTCACCTACAAGACTATCATAGGGCTGGATGTCTCTGACAATACCCATTGCATGATGGAAATGTCATTTGCATAGTCATTTTTTGTTTTGATCAGACACTGAAAACGCCAGTAGCATTTCCAGAGCTCTCCAAATGGAGAAGAGTTCTTTTCTGAAGAATATGCTGTCTAACCACAGAAGCCTAAGAGTTTGAACTGTGACTCTCCTGTTGTGGTTTTCTAGAAATTCCACACAGTATTCTTACCTAGTAAAAACCATTGATCTGTCATCTTACATGGCCCAAGTGGTAGATCAGCTTATATATAGCATAGCTTGATTCTTTCTAAAAGTGCCCTCTCTGCCTTTTAGCCAACAGTAAATGGGCTGGGGCAGTATTGCCAAGAATGGTGTATACTATCTCCAAAATCCAAAAAGGCTAATCTATTTATCTTCCTCTTCCGTAGTAATAGAGGGAGCAAGTGCAGTGACTTGCTTTTTGCCTTGGAGGGACATTTCAGCAGACCCCAGAATGCCATATCTCTGAAAGTTTCACTGATGCGGTAAGTCCCTATCTATAGTTAGCATCTATACCCCACCCTCTGTGGCTTATGTTTCTGACTATACCATTAGAATATTTGCTATATTGTAAGTCATATTGATATATCATCAGTAGATGGATCATGATGTTCTCCAGAATTGCATGGTAATCAAGGTCCCTTACGGATATATTGTGATGGTGAAGAGAAGAGTTAGCATAGCCATGGGGCAAGACAACAAATGTGTCCTGCTGACCATCCCTCGTGAGGCACCGTTGATCTTTTTCAGTTAAATAAGTCAAGCAGTGTCCTCAGTGGCTACTGACTGAGTGTCCTCATCTACTCTTAGGAGCACTACAGTCTACGGGCCATCACCTCAGATGCCCAGAGGTCCTCTAGATGCCCTCTAGTTGCCATTTTGTCTTTACTGCCCTTTATAGTGTACTTACCCACTTTGTTTTTAACTATTAGTGCTGCCCCCTGGCTTCTGCTGTTTCAGAATTCTATAATCTCCCCCTTGCATTCGAGAGAGCCGTTCTATAGCATCATCTTAACTCACAGAACATAGTCACTGCTGAGCATCTCCATAATGCAGAGCTCCCTCACTTAGCATTTTGGTGTTCTTTGGGCCCTCCTGGGTAACATATCAGTCAGGAGTCTTCTACCCTTATGTAATGAAACCATTCTAAAATGTCTGATATCTGAGTCATCTGACTGCTTCCTCAATATTCTGTCATCTTCGACTTTTTATTGTGTACTTTCCAAGATACAGTGAGCCATTTTAGCAGCATATTGGTGCTAACACCAAATGGTTTTGCCAGGATGTTAACCCCTGACTCACAGGAGGGTGGCCCCACGTCAATAAACTCTCCATACCATGCCTTAATTTGATCATACTTGATCCAGTATCTATAAATTCCATTTGATTCAGGTATACAGCTGTTTTGATGACATACTCATTTTCTCCACTGAGACACTGGGAACTCACTTTTTAAATGATTGTTTATTTGTTTTAGAGACAGAGTCTTCACTCTATTCCCTAGGCCAGGGTTCAAGCAGTCCTCCCACTTTAGCCTCCTGAGTAGCCAGGACTACAGGTGCACACCACCAAGCCCAGCTAATTAGGGCTATCACTTTTGAGAGCACCCACCCTATAGCCCAGCATTCGAATTCCTCTTTGTAAACATTACAGCTTTGGTTTTAAACCTACTAATAGGTTGTAAAATTCATTCAGTGGATTTGGGCAAAATATTTTATATGTGAGATTCAAATACAATATAAAATAGAGTGTATTATAAGTAGTCAGAGTATTCTTTCCAGAACAAAATTTTTGGTAATATTTTTTCAACTGCATTATATTTATATATATTTCTTCTTCTTTTCCTTCTCCTCCTTTTCCTTCTCTTCCTCCTTCCCTTTTTCTTTTCTTCTCCTTCCTTCCTTCCTTCCTTCCTTCATGCTTTTATCCTCAATATCAACATGGTTCCTTCCCTTTTATCCTTCAGGTTTTGTCCTCAGATTTCCTTTACCACACACTAAATTCCACCCTTCCATGAATTCTCTAGCTTTTTTTCTGAGGTTTCCTTCCTAGAACTTATCACAATCTACGATAACAAATATTTTACTTATTTCCTCCTGTCTTCCCCAACTAGTATAAAATTCTATGAAGGCATGGAGTTTTTTATTTTCCTCAGAGCTGTAAATCCTGTGCCAGGAATAGTGCTTGGTACATAGCAAGTGCTAAAACCTTGTTGAATGCATGATACACACATTTACGTTTTTATTGTCATACAAACCAAAGTGCGTTGCTTAGAGTGGGGATTGAGGTTAAACAAAAGAAAAAAACCTGACTAGAGAAACTTGTAATCTGTCCAAGAATTATATGAGTGTTCATTTCAATAAGAAAAAGGCTAAAATAGTATAAATTGATTAGATTAGAATGGAATAGAATTAGCTGGACTCGGTGGCTCAGCCTGTAATCTCGCGCCTTTGGGAGGCTGAGGTGAGTGGATTGCCTGAGCCCAGGGGTTCGAGACCCACCTGGGCAGCGAGACCTCATCTCTACAATAAATCAAAAAATCAGCCGGGCGGAGTAGCACGCGCCTGTAATTCCGGCTACTTGGAAGGCTGAGGCAGAAGGATCGCCGGAGCCCAGCAGGTCGAGCCTGCAGTGGCCGCTCCCGGCCACTGCACTCCAGTCTGGGCGACAGAGTGAGACTCCAACTCAAAAAAAAAAGAATGGAATAGAATTGCTTAGAAACTATAAAATGCATCATAGGTAGAAGTGATAAAATGTTTCATGAAACAATGTTTTAAGTTGACATACATATGTTATTCAATTATGAATACATATGTAAGTTATAATTATGCATAAATATTACCTATATATCACATACTCACATATCACATATTCCCACACATAGCCACAAAGTTCACTTCCTCATTCTTTAGCTATTTGCTGAAGTGTCATTTTCTCCGTGGGACCTTCCCTGACCACCCTTTAAAACTGCATCACCTCTACCATAATGATTAAGAGTATAGACGTAGGAAATGGATAATCCCCTACCCACTTTTCTTTTTTATAATAGCACTAGCCTTCTCACCTAATATATGTATTATATATATAAAATATATATATTTATATATATGTATATTGCTCAGGTTCTGTTCCTTCTCCCACCCCTCATCTTCACTAGAATACAATCATTCTTAGGGAAGAGATGCATTTAACTCACTGTTAGTTTCTCAATGCCTAACAGTTCCTGATGAGTGGTAGCCACTAAACACAATTTGTAAATGAATTTAAGTTTGTGTGGGGGTATTGGGTCTTGTTTCCTACAATATGTTAAGAGTTTTAAAAATATGTTTAAAACACTCTATCAATAAATTCTTATCTGCAGAAGACATGAACAGAAATTATCTCATATTTCATAATAGTGAAATTTTTAAATCATATTTCACTACTTATAGCAATGAAAAATGGGAAACAATTTAAAAGATTATTGTTTCATTCTACCTGGGGTTTCAAAAGCAAAGATCATTGTAGTTTTATAAACTAGAATGTTATATGTCAGTTAAAGTAATCAACTTGAGCTACATAGATCACAGATAAATCTCAAAACCATAGACTATAACTATTGGTATAAAAATTGCAAAGCAAATTTATATATAGTTACAGATATAAACATATAAAGTAGAAGTATAAATAAATAGAGAGGATTGATAAACACCAAGTTTAGAGCAGTTGTTGAGGGTGAAGAAGACTACAGGTTGGGAAATGATTTTGCAAAGATATACATGGGTTTTGATTTTGTAATTTTTTACTTGCTAACAAGGTTAATCATGTTATTCTCTATTCTTCTGTTCATATGAAATGCCATATTCAAAAAAGTTACCAGGTATGTCCCCTGCCCTGACCCTTTCTGGGAACTAGAGTCCTGTGGCTGCGTGAATGGTAGTTCTCCAGCTGCTGGTGTTTAAACATTTTGCTCCTAGGACAGACAGAATAGCTTTGAGGTCACAGTGTCACCTGTTACTTCTGGTGTTTCTCAGTCTCTGTTTGGGGAAGGATCTGGCCAATCGTAAGCCCCCCTAAGGAAAACTCTAGAAGAAAACAGACACACAGGCAGTATTTGAAAAGCTGACAGTCTTGTGACAAGTGACATGAGAAAGTCAAGAATTCCTACCAAAGTATGACAAGAGTCTGAGAACAAATTTTCAGGCCAAGGGAATGATAAAATACTAAGTGCTGCTGGTGAATTGCAACCTCCAAAAAGATGTCTATAATTAGGGAGTCAAATTTTGTCAAAGAACTACTTAGAAATATTTAGCTATCTGCACACAAATTTACTCATGTCAAAAAGCTGCTCATTAGACTCTTGCCAATGGACAAAATGCTTAAATAGAATTCATATATGCGAGCAAATGGGAAATTGGAGATACAATGGAAATAATCTTTGTATACTTGTTAGGTTAATGAGTAGTTGGCAGCCAAAAGAGATTATTTGGGAAGTCTGTCTTTAGGCAGACTATCCAGACCATCCAAGAAAATGCTAACTTTTATGGATTCTCTGAAAAATACTCGAGAGTTTGGCTGTTGAGTATACGTGACAGGTTCTCTCTTCATCATCTATGTCAGTGTATGTTTTAGTAACAACTCCACATTAGTTAGAACAGATCTGTATCATTTCCTCATTAGAATATCTCGATTTCTGTCATTTTGGCCGAAACAATTTCAACAAAGAACCTTTAGACTCTTTAACATAGCATCATCATTTGGATGTCGGCTGAGCATGCTGGCTGTGTAACAACATTTAAGCACCTGGAAATCAGACACATATAAAGACTGTTTTTCTGTACAATATTCAACATAAATTTCATTTCTTAGGATTACTCTAACCAGTGAATTTATTTTAGTCTGAAGGGCCTTTATAATTTAATCTGTTTTGTTATTTGTTACAAAGTAGAACATACATAATGGCCCATATATCCTGTTAATTTTTAGTTACAGTTTTATTCTTGTAGCACTTTTATTCATGATGAAGAGTATAAATATAAGAAATGTTCATATTGTGTGATTTCAAGACTGACATTGCTTGGTGTTTCTTTTAACATGCTTAGTCTCTTTGTTAAATAACACATAGAGATGTTTCTGGTGACCTCCCCTTTGGAAAAGCAGTTTTCACCTGTTGGGCATATGACTCTGTACCTGACAAGAGATATTTGGTAATCTCAGTTCAGAATCTGTGAAGGGAAAATTCAAGCCAAGTCTCAGACTGATCAATAACAATTTCATATGATGAGAGTTTATAGGTATTTTAAGGTTAGAGTACATTGTCATTATCATTAGCGATAATTGCAGAAATTTAGGCTAAGGAATATGAAGGCTTTTGAAGGTACAGTGTATTATGTTTTTAAAAATTTTCTGTATCTATGATGTTTTGGCATCTTAATAACTTGCTGACCCAGGGAAACTGTCCCTTCCAAGACTAGCCAGTTTCTGCAAATAGCAAAGGGCTCACCCAGCCTGGAGCACTTCTTTGATTTTCTAACCAAATATTCCTGCTGCCCAAAACCTCCTTACCTAAGTCTTACCATCAAGCCAGTGTGTCTTCTACCCTATATCATCCCAGGGTCAGACGCCAGACAACTAGAGACCAACCCCTAAAGCCTGCTGGAATTATTCAAACTAGCCAGTTGGAAACTGTTTATTCTGCCCTGCCTTGCCTTTCCCTTGGAAACCTCAATAGAGGCTGTTGACCCAGGCTTTCCCCTTGATCCTGTTTCTCCCTCCTGACTGACACTGGCACTCTGCTGTGGCCCTGTGTGGCATGTGGTGACTCCTCTCTGGGACCTATGATTGTAATAAATTTCTTTTTTCCAAGCCTTGTTCTCATTTCCTCCTGTGGCTGCACCAATTTTCCCACACCACATCCAACACTTACATTCATAGAACACATAGAAAGTTTTGAATCTAAAACAGTTCACTTGTTTTTTCTTCCCAGAGCTTTGAAGACAATGTGAACTGTGAAACTTGTTTTTAATGGGAGTATCTTGCATAGTTTCAACATTATACTGGGAAATAAGTTCCCAAGGTTGGCGGGGGGGAAGAACCCCTACACATTTCAATCAAGATATTAGTTCTTTCACAAAGGAAAGTTTAATACAAAAAGAATATATATTAACTTCTTAAAAAATATCAAATGCCTTCAAGTAGCTGAATTAATTCATTATAAATGTCTAAATGCTCTGAGGGAGGGTCCCAAATCAAGTATGAACTTTATAGATAAGGCAAGCTCTGGTGCCTGTTGAATCTCTTGGAGAGAATCTTTATTAAAAAATATATAGACAAGTTCTTCTTGCTATTTCAGTTTATTCTTTGCTATGTAAGTTTCAGGGCTTGGTGATGCCACACAACATATGGCAATCTAATTTAGGTCAGCCCAGACTCCAGGATAGGGAAAAAGAATGTCCCTCTTATGACCAGAGTGACAAAAGGGAAGGAATCGATAGTGCATCTGTGACCTCACACCAATCATACTTGTAAATCGCAGTCCAAGTAGAAGATGACACAAGGCTTTGGGATCTAGGAGATTCAGGGTTGGCAAGCTTTCAAAAGCAGGAGTACTGAGCACTGGCTTTCTTTCAGTGGTAAAAATGTGGTCACCGGCTGAGCCAACTGGCTAACTTTCCAGAGCATGATCAGAGTGAAAGCTGTTGCTGATTAGCCAATCAGAAATATGGAGCTGTCAGATTGGGCAACCTTCATAAGCATGTATAGTGATGAGTGTCTCTAATTAATTGCTGCCAATGTCTGATCAGTTGTCTCTGACCAAATTTGATGGTTACTAATTTATGGTTTGAAACTATGGTCAAAAAACAGTCTTAGGCTTGAATTTGGAGAATAGGAACTTCATTGAATGATTGAATAGGAGTTGTCTCATCGGCTACAGTATTATTTTCTTTCTTTTCTTTTTTTTATTTGAAGTCTCACTCTGTCACCCAGGCTGGAGTGTAGTGGCACACTCATGGCCACCACAACCTCGACCTGCTGGGCTTACCTTTCACGTAGCTGCAACTATAGGCACAACCATGCCTGGTTTATTTTTTTAAATTTAATTTTAATTTAATTTTTAAAAATTTATTGTAGAGACGAGGTCTCATCAAGTTGGCTAGGCTGGTCTTGAACCCCTGAGCTCAGGCAATTCTCTCGCCGTGACCTCCCAAAGTGCTGGGAGGTCCCAAAGGCTTGAGTCACTGTGCCTGGCCTAGAGTATTATTTTTTAAAGTATTCTTGTTAGTACAGACTTCCCCCCTCCTTTTTTAGAGACAGTGTCTCACTCTGTCATCCAAGCTGGAGTGCATTGGCATGATCATGGTTCACTACATCCTTGAACTTCTTGGCTCAAACAATCCTCCTATCTCGGTCTCCCAAGTAGCTAAGACTACAGGTGTGCGCCACCACATCCAACTAAATTTTTTTTTTTTTGTAGAGATGGAATCTCACCATACTGTCCAGACATATCAAATTCTTGGCTTCAAGTGGTCCTCCCACCTCAGCCTCCCAAAGAGCTGGGATTACAGCATGAGCCACTGTACCTGGTTTTATTTGTAATAAAGGATTTGTCAGTTATTGGACTGTCCATAGAAAGTACTAATTAATTTTTATTTAATTTTTGACTGAGAAGACTGAGGAACTTACAACTGCCTTTTCTTTCGCAGCAGGTTAAAATAAATAAGCACCCTAAAGGAATATATCTATAGACAGATGTTACCTCAAGTCTCCATCAAAATGGTACGCTCATGTCAGAGATGAGAAAAATGAGACATTGGTAAAATATTTTTCCATATAGTATTCAGAAATTGTAACATGTAAGTACAAAGTATACCTTCTTAAGATATAAGTAATCACTAAATATCACATTAGGTGTTGAGCAGTGCTAAACATCAGAGCATCAGAATGAGTCATGTTTCAGAAGGTGAACATCAGTGAAAGTCTTTTTATTAGGAAGGAGAAGCAAGGTGCTGGCAGGGATTGGATTGTAGCAGCATTTGAGAATTATACGAAGTGCAGGCAATACAATAATTGTATGGGTTACTAATAATGTAGCTGGTGGAAATGGACATTGTAAATTTTTTGTTATTGGGTTATGTTAGTTAAATGTGACATAATGATGGTAGCTTATGGGATAGTGAGAAAATTATAAAATGACATAGGGAGAACTGACCATTGACTTGGAAGAAAATAAAGGAATACTTTGGGGAGGGTTCAATGAACAATTCAATTTAGTTTAGACAGTATTTATTTAATATATTTACTGCTACATTCTATCAAGAAATTTCTTGTTTTGATGTTGTGACAATTCAGCAAGTAAAAAAACATATTTCTTTGAAAAACAATATTTCCAAGCTTAGGCTTTTAACATATAAATATAATACACAAAATAAATATACTGCAAAAAAATCACCCACCCAGAAATTGCTGTTAGCATCATTTCTGAAACACATAACATTTATAAAAATGTAGCCTTACATTGGTTGTGAGGTTTTCAGCTCTCAACAACAGAAAAACTCATTTTGTAAAGTGCCTTATCTTAGGCTCTGTGGGCCACATGGTGTTTGCCACAACTATTCGACTCTGCTGGAATAGTGTGAAGACAGCCACAGGCAAAACAGAAACAAATGGTTTTTGTTTGTATTAGTGTTCTAAAAACTTTATTTATAGACACTGAAATTTAAATATGTCATTTTCAAGTGTCACAAAATAGTCTTTGATTTTTTTTTTACAACCATTTAGAAATATAAAACCCTTCTCAGCTTGCAGGCTACAAAAATGGGCAGTGGGCCAGATCTGTCCGATGGGCTGTTGTTTGCCAACTCCTGACTTAGCCTAATCAAGATCTGTCCCTGAATCACTTGCAGGAAAATGAGCAACCAAACCAAATCAAGGCACTGGCAGCAAGAAGTGGGGGATGAATATTGGGTAGCCAATCCCCCTGCTTTTGTTTTACTGTGTAATTCACAAAATACAAATTATAATGACAATAATCTTTAACACACAGCTCTTCTTGTGTCTTAGACACTGTTCTAAGTGCTTTAAAAATATTAACTCATTCAGATCTCAAAGCAATCCTAACATGTTACTATCACTAACTACTCTTTTATAGAAAAGGAACTGAGGCACAAAGAGGTTAAGTGGCATGCTCAGGTTGGAATTGGACCCAGGCAGCAAGAGTCCAGAATCCACACCCTTAACTATGCCATGTTGCTTCTACTAGGAAGAAAAAGGCAGTGAAGAACATTTAGAACTCAGACAAATACAATACAGACAGTTCTGCAGCCTGCTAAAACAACAACAGTAAGATAAATAGTATTTTTCACATAGCACTATTTGCTTTCATTGTATAGACTGGAACAAATATTACTGTTTTTGGCTGCTTTAAAAACAGCTCAGGCTCTTCAATAAGTAATGTCTCCTTAATGCAAAGTTTGGCTGACAGTTAAACTTTTCACAAAAACATGTTAGCTTCTTTTTGGAGGCTTGGCTTGGTAATGACGTCTATATCCATTTACAAATGCCAGGAAATAGGAGAAAAACATACATTATAATTTAATTTTTTTTGAGTTGGGGTCTCACTCTGTCACACAGGCTGGAGTGCAGTGGCACTATCATGGCTCACCTCAGCCTTGATCTCCTGGGCTCAGGCAGTCCTCTCGCCTTGGCCTCCCAAATAGCTGGGACTATAGGTGTGTGCCACCATGCCCAGATAATTTTGTTTTTGTTTTTTGTAGAGATGTGGTCTCACTGTGTTGCCCAGGCTGGTCTCAAACTTCTAGGCTCAAGCAGTCCTCTTGCCTTGGCGTCCTAAAGTGCTGGGATTACAGGCAAGAGCCACCACATCCGATGTGCATTATAATTTACAAAGAATATTACACTTAACAATACATACATACATGAATAAGAGTCACTGCTGAGACTTAATGTAAGGCATCTTCATACACATAATATTGAACTAAGGTTATATATTTCCCAATGTACAATTATGGATGAGTTTCTCATGCATGTCAAACATCCACGAGTTATATTTTGTAGTACACTGAATACACATAAAGTCCTACATACTAAAAGATGTTTCATGTGTGTTTAACGATGTTGCATGTTTATTTTATTTGTGCTTATTTATGCTTTTTAAAAGCTTCACAGACACGTGCAGGTTTCATTTTTTAAAAAAACGACCTGCAACATGATTTCTAATGTAAGTGTTTCCCTCAGTACAAATTCTTTGAATTTCTGTTAAAAATCTTTCAAATATTTAAAATATTTATCCAAGTACCAATGATCTGACATTAAATTAAATATCAATTCTTGATAAAGGCATCTATACTTTCCACTGTCTTTGCAGTTATTCCTTTGAATTCTCTAATATATGAGTTTCACTTTTGTAAAGAGATTTCCACATCCTCAGGATACTCACAGGAGCTTCTCTTTTGTGAGCTTTTAGTTGTCTAGACCTGGCTGCCCTAACGTAAAATTTCTTGACATTAATTTTACTTACACGATTTCTCTCCCAAGTGGTTTCTATGAAGTAAAAGAAAGTATGACTTTTGAAGGGTTTTCCTCATGTTTTAGAATTTGTGTGATTTCCACATTAGACTTCTTACATTGTGGATTCCTACATTGTGGATTCTTACATTGTCTGATATTTACTAAAGTCTTATGGTAAAAATTTCTCCCTAATAAATTTACAGAATTTCTATGTATTTGCTGATATAATGTGCAGAAAGACTGTAGCTGAAATTTTCCCATAGCAATGATAGTCATGAGGTTTCTTTCTTGTGTGAATTCTCTGATTATTTTGAAGGACGAATTCAGACAGAAGGATTGTTCAACTCACTATTTATCAGCTTTTCCCTTCTTTATGTGTGTCTTCTGATGTGCAGTAAGTTGTGACTTCTGGATAAAGGTTTCCCCACACTCCTGACACTCATAGGGTTTCTCTCCTGTGTGTTTTCTCTGATGTATGACAAAATGTGACTTCTGAGAAAAGGACTTCCCACATTCCTTGCATTCATAAGGTTTCTCTCCTGTGTGGGTTCTTTGATGTAATCTGAGAACTGAATTCACAGAGAAAGATTTACCACATTCTGTACATTCATAGGGCTTCTCCCCTGTGTGTTTTCTCTGATGTTTAGTGAGATCTGATTTATAGAAAAAGTTCTTCCCACATTTATTACATTCAAAGGGTTTCTCCCCTGTGTGAGTTCTCTGATGTACTGTGAGGGCTGATTTTTGGTAGAAGCATTTCCCACATTCCTTACATTCATAAGGTTTCTCTCCCGTGTGTGTTCTCTGATGGGTTTTGAGGTGTGAATTCCTAGAGAATAATTTCCCACATTCCTTACATTTATAGGGTTTCTCCCCTGTATGTGTTCTCTGATGTACTGTAAGGTGTGACTTCTGGGAAAAGGCTTTCCCACATTCCTTACACTCATAGGGTTTCTCCCCTGTGTGTGTTTTCTGATGTACCATGAGGTATGCCTTCACATAAAAGAACTTCCCACATTCAGTACATTCAAAGGGTTTCTCCCCTGTGTGTGTTTTCTGATGTTCTATGAGATGTGGCTTCTGGTAGAAGGATTTCTCACACTGATTACATTCGTAGGGTTTCTCTCCTGCATGGGTTCTCAAATGTCTACTAAGAGATGACAGGTGGTAAAAAATTTTTTTACATTCTTTACACTCATAGGTTTTCTCTCTGGTATGAATTTTCTGATGTATTGTGAGCTCTTCATTTTTAGAGAAAGATTTTCCACATTTATCACAGTTATAGGATTTGTTATTTGAATGAGTGTGCAGATGTACTACGAGGGCAGGCTTCTGGCAGAAGAACTTTCCACATTCCTTACATTCATAGGTTTTCTCTCCGGTATGAGTTTTCTGATGTTTGTTGAGTTCTCCACTCCTAGATAGAAAGTTTCAGATTTATTAATATATGACTTTTTCTTTTCTGAGGGCTGATTTCTTGAGATGTTCCTGTATTTACTAGATTCAAAGGGCTTCTCCACTGTGAGCATTCTCTGACCTACCCTGGAGTTTAATATTTGATAGAGTGAAACTTCCTTTGCCTTATATTCACAAGCCTCTTAACTGCCTGTACTGTTTTGTGTTCTAATGCCTCCCTTATTATATAATTCAGAAGAATCAAAAGACTACTTCAAAGTTAGAATCTCTTGACCCTGAATAACGTCTCCATGAAAAAAGGTCATTCCTATTTGGATTACATTCTTTGGAATTTGCTCTGGTGTTAGTTTTCTCATAGTTAGTAAAAAATAGTGCTCTCCCATTTCCAGTAACCTCTTCAAGACTTTTTCTTACAAAACTATATTAAGTATTAATTCTTGAACTTGCCTTGAATTTCCAGCTTGGCTTTCCTGGTATCCTGCTTCTAGGTCATGAATATCCCATAGGTCTTCTACAAAGGAATCCAAAATGTAATACTTTATAAATCTTAATACATTATTAATACATTATTGTCATTGACTTGAAGCCTAAGAATCATCCCTATGACAATCTCTCAAAATGAAAGAAGTCTCAAATGCAAACTTCCTCTATCCCATTGTTTTGGAAGAAAAACTGTAACAGACACTAAAAAATTTGGTAGCAAACAGGGAAGGAACATGATTATAAACTCAAGTACTTTTACAGATATGATCTTAAAAACTTGGAGGAGAAAGTTAAGACAAAAAACAGAGAACAAGGAGCAGAGAACAAAAGACATTCAAAGTGTTACTGAATGGAAATATGGGAATCATAAAGAATGCTGTGAATCCCTTAAGGGCAATGAACAGTAAGATAAGAAAAACAGTGAACAACCCTGTTCATTGGAAATATCAGGGAACAGATTAAGTTGGATGAAGGAGTTAAAGTACAGGTCTTTATCCCGCTCAAACCTAGATCACTGTGTTAGGAGCTCTTGTAGTTAGCAGACAATTAACTTCTACCTTATTTCTCACTTATCCATCCACAATAATCTAGATGTCAATACTAAAGCGACTTTCTCAGAACATTAAATTCCTCATGTATAGAGGAATAGTAATATAGCTTGGGCGTTGACTCTCCATGTAGTTGGTTTTATTTTTACTGGGACGGGAAGACCCAGGAACACATATATCCAAAAGGGAGGATTTTTTTTAAAAGCAGAGGGTAAGCCATTTATACAAGGATGAATTCCCAGTTGTAGCACCAGAGATTTTCAATTCTGAACTTATCCTGACCACCAAATCTTGCATTTCCAAAGCACTGTCACTCATGACTCAACACTAGTCTCAAATTCTGCTTTCATTTCTTGTCTCCTACAGTTCTGCTTCCAATTTACATGATCTTTAAAGATTAGATAACTCAGTATCATTCTAGAACCTTTTCTGACATTCATATTTATTCATCTTTAAATGCAAAAAAAGCAGGTGAAAGATTATAAGCAGAGGCCTGGAGCTGGAATTTCCTGGCATTTGTGGGGAATACATAAAAAAAGTAATTTGATAGGGACTTGTGCAAAGTTAACAGGGATACACATGAAATAAGATCCTGTGTAAGGAAAACATTTAAGAGACTAGTAAAATGGAGATGAATATGTGTTTTGGGACCACAAGTACAAATAAGTTGCAGTAAGCAAGAGAGGGCAAGATTAGTTATTGACAAAAAAATTAATTTAAATGTATATTGTAACAGTGAGTCGGTGTAAGTATACCATGGCAGGCTAGTGGCAACTATATATACATTTGTACATTACATAACACTATGAAAATTTAAATCAAGAATTTGTTTTTGTCTGTAAGAAGGGAGTGGGATCCATGGAACTACCCTGTAAGAAACTAAAATATAATACCAGAATACAAATAGGACAAAGATGCTGGAGAGGTCAATTTTAGGAGTTCTTAGCATAAAAACCAATACTTTGGGTCTTGTGAATGGATGAGCTCTTGCAGTAGTTACTATAAAGGTCATTGAGCAGAAGGTGGAATGCATCTGTGAAACTCATTCTTTCAACAAATACCTAGTGAGCTGCTAATATGCACCAGCCATTGCACCTGATCCTGGCAATACAACAGCACACAAGTCAGAAAATACATGAAGAACATTTAAGGAAGCAGGATGAGATTACCTTAGTGTTATACCACTCCAAATAAGGTACAGCAGATTTTGGGAAGAAGAATCAGCACCTCATGTGAAGAAAAAAAAACCCAAACAGATAGAAGTATCATTGCTGAAATGATTAAATTGTTGAGTGGCATAATGATTTGTAAGCTGAGTTCAAAGTTTAAAGAAACAACAGGAAGTTAAAACTGGTGTGAAAAATAACTGAGGCATTTTCTCGTTAATAAAAGGAGGAAGATGTCATTAAAATATAATTCAGATGTATAAACATTTTAAGATTACAGTTCTATACTCCAATGGCAGGGAATAATTAGAAATTCTAGAGAGGAAGACAAAAAGTCTCAGATAAGGTTTGGTAGTGATTAGAGTTTCTGTATAGGAAAGAGAAGTAAATCTGTTTTAAAGATGTCAAACAAAGGAGAGAATTTAAGTGGAGTGAACAAAAATTGGAGGTATAATTTAGATTTCTTACATGTGCACATCAAGTGTCCTTAAACTTTTTCAAAACTATAGGACATTTACAAAGAGATTTCTTTTTTTTACAAAATGAACATCTTTATATTTTATTCCTGAAAACATGTAGCTTCAAAAGTCAGACATTATGAAATAAAAAACCTGAATAATTCGAACATATATAAATTAACCAAGTATACAGAAAAAGAATAAATACTCTCCATATCATATTTGAGTCTAAAATGACCTCAACACCAAAATCTTTCTCTTAATGTAAAGACACACACACACAAAAAAAGTTGCCTGCCAAGTTCATTTACAAGCACAGATGACAAATCCTAAACAGTTGCATGATTAGCAACCAAATCCAACAATATGTAAATAGATAATACCTCTTGACCAAAGAATACAAGTACATGTCAACAACAAATGTTATTAATGTATCTCAATCCATGAATTTATTTTAAAAAGAAAATGATGTGACATTCTTTTACAGTAAAAATTTCATTTGTAAATTTAAAGTATACAATATATTATAAGATACATGTAGATAATAAAATGGTTACCAGAATGAAGAAAACTAACATATCCATAATCTCAAAGTTAGGCTTTTTTGTAGAAAGAGCAGCTAAAATTTACTCATTTAACAAAAACTTTAAATGCGACACAATATTATTAACTATAGCTCTTGTGTTATACATTAGATCTCTAGACTTGTTCCTCCTACATATCTGCTACTTCATATCCTTAAAAAGAGATTCCTGAAAAATACTTCAGAAGGCAAAAGACACCAACCACCTCACCAATAACACGAGATATAATTTCTTCTTACCAGGGAAGTTCTGATGTGGAAATTCTACTTCTAATATCCATGGCTCTTTCCCTTGCTTCAACTTGAAGATCGCATTTGGCTTATTCACACGATAACCTACGAATGGAAACAATAAAGGAAATGACACAAATTGCTTGGAGTTTAGAGAGTCTGAAAGGATAAGGAAGTACAATTTCAAGACAATGAAGTTTCTACTTAGGCTTAGCAAATTTAGATTCTTTCAGTGGAGAAGTAGGGACACAAGTATTTTTTCTAGTACCCAAACTGGATTCAGTAACTTTGACCTCTGAAACAAAACTAGTATTCAACCCTATAGAGACCTTTTACGTTCCAGCAACTGGGAAGGGAAATAAATGTAAACTACTAGGAATTACGTATGTGGAAGTTTTTCTCACCCACTGAAACCAGGTGCCTATAGTTTTCCAACATCACATCCTTGTACAGGGTCCTCTGAGCATGAGTCAGTAATTTCCATTCCTCTTTAGTGAATTCCACAATAACGTCCTTTAATGTCACTGGTCCCTGGAACAACATATTTCAGTTCAATCTGAAGTGACCAGATAGAGTACCATAGAAAATACACATGTGAACTAGCTCAATGTACTAAAATTTACTTTGGAAAGTTACAATTTTCTGTACTCTCTACCCTGCTTTATAAATTAATAAAATAGAGTGTGGGCTCGGTGGCTCAGCCTGTAATTCCAGCACTTTAGGAGTCCATGGGTTTGAGGCCAGCCCAGGCAACTTGGTGAGACCTCGTCTCTACTACAATAAATAAAAATTAGCCAGGCATGGTAGTGCGCACCTGTGGTTCCAGCTACTTGAAAGGCTGAGGCAGAAGGATCACCTGAGCCCAGCAGGTCAGTGCTGGGTGGCCATGAGTGTGCCACTGCACTCCAGTCTGGGCAACAGAGTAAGACTCCAACTCAAAATAAATAGATAGGTAGGTAGGTAGGTAGGTAGGTAGGTAGGTAGGTAGGTAGATAGATAGATAGATAGATAGATAGATAGATAGATAAAGTATTTGTTCAGTACATATTTATTGAGATTCTACTCTATGCCTGGAACTCTGCTGGAGATACAAAGGTGAATAAAAGAAACTCTACTCATGTGCCACATAATGATGTTTCAGTCAATGACTGACTACATATACAATAGCAGTCCTATAAGATAATACTGCATTTTTACTATACCTTTTCTATATTTAGATGCACAAATACCTAACATTTTGTTACAGTTGTCTACAGAGTTCAGTACAGTATCATCCTGTACAGGTGTATATCCTAGAAGCAATAGGCTATACCATGTAGATTAGGTATATAGTATTTGTGTAAGTACTGTATATTCTGTTATGTTCACATAGTGATGAAATCACCTATCAACAAATTTCTCAGAGGTATTCCCATTGCTAAAGGACACATGATAGTATAATAGTATTCCTATTATCAAGGAGTTTCTATTTTGACAGGGAGATAAAAAAATGAAAATGCTTAAATGCAATATATGCAACAGCTGCTATGACAGAAATATGTACATGATACAAGATGGTCACAGAAGGGGGCAGTTCTTTACATTTTGTACTATGATGTTAGATTTTATTATGTGGTCAAACCAACTAATGTGAACTTTAGGAATAAAGAAAACACAATTTGCAAAGGTATGGTGCATGAGAAATGGCAAGTTTAGCAAACCACAAATAACACAATAGGGCATAGGATCAACATTAGTTAGAAGCTTATAAGGTTAGGTGACAGAACATGAGGAAATTCTGAATTTGTCTTTTGGACCAGTAAATATATTTTGCATATACACTTAATAGATCTCTACTTATTAATATATTAAGTGCATTTACATCTATTAATCTGTTTGTTAACAATTAACAAGTTTTTTGTTTATATAAGAGAGAAATATGAATGCTTTCAGTAGTGGCCAGAGTCATATGACAATTATCTTCATTCTTTCATTTTTATTGATAGAGCTGTAGAGCTGTTTATAGCTATGAAATTTCCTCTAATCATTGCTTTATTTTCACCTGAAGAACATCTTGGCTGGATATAAATTCTTGGTTCAGACTTTTTTCTTGAATTGCTTTAAAACATTGTTCTACCACTTTTGTTTTATATATTTACACTGCTACTAAGAATTTTGTCAATTTCATTTTCCTTCCTTGCCAAATGACTTGGACTCTACTCTTGAGAACAAAGTAGTTTTTTCTTTACTTTAAAATAATGGTCATAGTATTATTAGAATCTCTCTTTGGGTTCACTATTCTGAGTTAATTCTCTCTGGCACAGAGGGGGGCCTTTTAAATATGTATATTCAGTTCTGCTATATGAAAGTTTCCTTGGACTATAGGTTTAGATATTAGTTTGCTTTCACTAGTTCTTGTTACTAGGGACTTCACTTTTTCTTCTGGTTCTATTAGTTGATGCATAAATTTGTAGCGTTTGTTTTTGGAATGGCAACACTCTTGTGTTGGGCATTTGTTACTCATTTGTCATTTGGAGTGAAGCTTTTGTGCATGTGAATACACCATGAATTTTGAAGATTTTAAGAAAGCTATTTGTGGGCTAAAGAAGACAGTGTCAAGTAGAAAAAATGAACACGTCTGACATATTCTTCTGTTTAACAGAAGAGTAAAGGCAGCAGAGGTGGTTCGAAACATTTGTGCCATGTACGGGGAGAATGTCATCAGGGAAAGCATGGCAAAAAAACCAAAAAAAAAAAAAACCTTTTGTCATTTGAAAGAGGACCACTTTGACCTGACTGTTTCTTCAAATTCAAGAAGACCACAGGGTTTTGATGAAGACCATTTAAATGCTTTAATCCACAATGATCCATGTCAGGCAAGCTAAGAATTGGCAAATGTGATGAACTGTGACCAGTGACCATCATGTGACATCTGCATTCCAAGGACAACGCTATGAACTTATACATCAGTCTAATGTTACTGTCTTCCTCATTTTTGTTGACTGTGTTTCTTTCCCCATGTTGGTCTCTTTTCACTCCTATCCTCCTGTATGTCAATTTTTGTACCTTTTCTCTTAGGTACATTGTAATTTAATAATTTGAGTTGAATTTCTGTTTTGTTATTTATTTCCTGAGTTAAATCACCTATTTCATATTTACTTGTTTTTCTATTTCTATTGTGAGTCTTTAATTTCTGGATTTTAAGGTTCCTTTCTATCTGAAATTACTTAATATTGGAAAATTGTGCTATAGTTTTCCTCTACTTGGTTTTTCTTCTGGAAAGACTACATGAATTGAAAAATTAATACTTTCTGCTTTCACTTATATTAGTATTATAAGTCTGTTGGGAAACTGATTTTATTAATGATCAAATAAAGATAAAACTGATATCTTGTAGTGGTTTTCTGGGCCAGGGTCAATTAAAATCATTTAAAAATAGAAACAATCCATAGCCATGAAAGGCACATGAAGCAATCTATGGATGGCACATGAGGCAAACTGAAGACCATTTAAAATATCTAGAAAGGAGAATGTAGAGGATGATACTAGGGAGAATAAGGTCTTTGATGGACAATCACACACAAACAGGGGAATCTAGAGAGCCTAGAGAGCAGTGTGCATGCTCATAGCTGGACACATGGTCAAAAATACTTGAGAGGACATTTGTAATGTACCTCTGGCTAATTTTAGGACTCTGCACAAGAAACAGGTAAAGGCTAAGACAAAGGTGTAAGCAGCATGGTTATGTATTGAAGGGGTGTCCCAGCTCAGGGCCAATCTGCAAAGGTTGGGCAAGTATTTGATTTTTCTTTCTGGTTCCAGAAATTTAAGGAAACCTCTGTCAGATCAATGGCTGACCACCAAGATAACAGAACAGAGATAACAGTGACCACACATGACAAGAGATACAGGTTTTGAAAAATAGATTGGAAAAGTAACTAAACAAATGAACAGCTGCAATCTTCAGTAAGAATCAACAGCAAACTCTGGGAAGGGGGAATAATCTGATTTCCAGAATAACCACAGTACAATGTTCAAAATACTGAGGCTTTAACAACTACAACAAAATTACAAGGCATACAAAGAAACAGGTAAGTATGAAACAGTTATGGGAAAAAAATAAATGGACAGGAATAGTCCTTGAGGTAGTGCAGATATTGGACTTACTAGACAAACAATTAAATCAATTGTTTTAAGAATGCTCAAAGAGCTAGAGGAAATCATGAGCAAAGAATTAAAGGAGACTAGGAAAGTGATGTATAAATAAAGAAAATAATCAATAAAGAGATAGAAGTTATAAAAAAGAACCCAAAAGAAACTGTAGAGTTCAACGGTAAAAAACGTAAAATTAAAAATTCACCACAGAAGATCAACAGCAGATTTGAAAAGGTACAGGAAAGAATCTGCAAAATTGAAGATCAAACCATTAAAATGATCCAGTCTCAGGAGCAGAAAGAAATGAAAAAAGAGAAACAAAGCTAACAGACCTGTGGGATACTATCAATCATAATAGAGCCTAATAGACCTGTGAAACACCATTAAGCATATCAACATAAGAAAAATGGAAGTCCCAAAGGAGAAAAGATAAGGAAAATAATGGAAAAAATGACCCCAAACTTCCCAAATTTGATGCAAGACAGAAATCTACACATTCAAGAAGTTAAATATAAACTCCAAGTAGAGTAGTAAACTAAAAAGATCTACAGTGAAACACATAACCAAGTTGCCAAAAGTCAGACAAAGACTCTTGAAAGCAGCAAGAGAGAAGCCACTCAACATGTGCAAAGAATCCCCATTAAGAATAAAGCACATTTCTCAACAGAAACCATGAAGATCAGAAGGCGATGTAATGACATTAATCTAAGAGTGCTAGAAGAAAAAAAGGAGAGGCAGGATTGGCAGGTGAGGGAAACTGCTAGGGGAGGGAGGGGCACACCTCATCAACCAAGGTACCTGCATAATCAACATTTGTATACCTAACCCTGAATTGTACTCCACATCTTCATAATATAAATAAATATGTACATAAAATTTATATATATAAAAATTTAAAAAGAAAGAAAAAAATCTGGCAACCAAGATTTATATATCCAGAAAGACTATCCTTCACTAATACAGAAGAAATTAAGGTATTCCAACATAAAAGCTAAAGGAGTTTGTTACTAGCAGACCTGCCTTACAAGTAATGTTAAAAGGAGTCCTTCAGCATGAAATGAAAGGATACTAGGCAGCAATTCAAAGCCATATGAAGATATAAAGAATACAGGTAAAGGTAATTATATAGGAAAATATAAAAGCCTATATTGTAATATTTTTGATAACTTTTTGTTCCCTATATGACTTAAAAGACAAAGGCATAAAATAATAACTAAAAATATATGTTAATAGGCACATGAAATACAAAAAATATAATTTGTGACAAAACAACATAAAGCAAGGAGAAACAGAACTATAAATCAGCAGTTTTTGTATGCTACTGAAGCTAAGTTGGTATCAATTCAAATGATTGTTATAAATTAGGGATGTTAATTGTACTAAAATCAACTACAATTATTTACAAAAGGAAATAAGGGGGAAAGCAGAACAGTACATTAGAAAAATAAAACACAAAAAGAAGTAAGTATTGGAGGAATTATGGAAAATACAGTGTATATAAGACATAGAAAAAATGCCAAGTTGCAGAAGTAGGTGGCTCTTTGTCAAAAATTGTTTTAAATATAAACAGATTAGATTCACCAATTAAAGGCAGATATTGGTAGAATAGATTTAAAAAAAATTTTTTTAATTTAGTTTAAAAATGATCTAAATATATACTGTCTGAAACTCACTTTAGATCCAAAGACACAAATAGGTTGAAAAGGAAGGATGGAAAAAGATGTCTCACAAAAAACAGTAATCAAAGGAGAGCTGGCTGGGCTCACCAAGACCAGGCAAAATAGACCTTCACTCAAAAAAAAAATTGATATAAGAGACAAAGAAAAATATTCTATGTTTAGAAAAGTGTCAATTCATAAAAAAAGATATGTTTATAAACATATATCCACCAGTGCCTCAAAATATATAAAGCCAAAAGTGACAGACTTGAAAGGAGCAACAGACAGTTCTACAATAATAGTTGGAGACTACAATACCCTACTTTCAAAAATTTATAGACTGTCTAGACAGAAGATCAATAAGGAAATAAAGGGCTTGAACAACTTAACTAAACCTAAGAGACCTATATAGAACACTCCAATAGCAGAATACATGTTCTTCTCAAGTGCACATGGAACATTTTCCCAGATGACCACATGTTAGGACACAAATAAAGCCTCAATAAATTAGAAAAAGATTGAAATCATCTTCTCCAACCACAATGGAATAAAGGGAGACATTAATAACAAGGAATGCAGGTGTAAGGATCTAAGCCCAGGAAGTTGAGGTTGCAGTGAGCCATGATCATACCACTGTACTCCAACCTGGGTAACACAGTAAGACCCTGATGGAGGAGGAGAAGGTGGAGGGGTAAAGTAGAGGGGGAGGGAGAGGGGGAGGGAGAGAAAGAAGAGGAGGAGGAGGAAGAGGAAGAAGAGAAGGAGGAGGGGAAGGAAGAAGAGGGAAAAGTAGCAGCAATAGCAGCAGCAAAAGCAGTGTCTTGTCTATTTGTAGAAGACTGGGCATACTATAGACTATTTCAAATAATTCACCAAAACACACACACACACACACACACACACACACACACACACCAAACTATCAGAGCTAATAAACAAGTTCAGCAGGTTGCAGGATACAAAATCAATCCACAAGAAAGGAGTGTGTTACTATATGAGGGAGATCCCCCAAAACCCATAATTTATTTATTTATTAAAAACTATGTAAACATGTAAGAATAAACTTACATGTTTACACTTCAATCACCTTCAAAGTACTCTCTGTTTGTTGCAATATACCTATTAAGATGCCTTCTCCATTGCTCAAAACAATTTTTGAACTTTTCAATTTGGATGCCTTTTAGTGCTACTGCCATTTTTGTTTCACTCCTTCCACATCAGCAAAATGTTTCTCTTTGAGGACTTTTTTCTTCCAGGGAAACAAAAAAAAAGTTGCTCAGGGCAAGATTGGGTGAATAGGGAGGGTGGGGTACAGGAATCATGCCATTTTTGGTCAAAAACTGCTGAACACTCTCAGCATGAAGTGAACAGGTGCATTGTCATGGTGGAAGAACCAGTCCTGTTTGCCACAACTCGGGACATTTCTTCCGCAAATTGTGATGCAACCTTCTCAAAACTTCCAGGTAAAAACTCTGGTTGACCATTTGATCCAGAGAAACAAATTCCAAGTGTACTATAAGGGGCCCATCTTCCAAAAGATTATTCCTTTTTTTTTTTCTTTTGCGTGTCCCATCTCCCTTGTACACCATTACCAAGAATCCAAAAAGGAAATTAAGACAATTCTATATACAACAGCATCAAAAATAATAAAATGCCTAGGAATAAATTTACTCAAGGAGCGGTAAAATTTGTACACTGATAAGTCAAAAGCAATGAAAGAAGACCTAATTAAATGAAATGACATCCTTATTCATGAATTGGAAGACTTAAGATAGTTCAGATGCCAATACTAGAAAGAAATCTATAGATTCAATGCAATTCCTATCAAAATCCCAATGGCTTTTGTACAGAAATGGAAAAAATTATCGTCAAATTCATATGGAACTGCAAGTCCCTAATATCCAAAATAATATTAGGAAAGAAGAACAAAGTCAGAGGACCCACACTTCGCATTTCAAAACTTACTATAAAACTACAGTAATGAAAACAGTGAAGTACTGGCATATGGATAGACATATAGTCTAATGGAATAGAGTCGAGTCTAGATACAAACCTATAAATCTATGACCAATTGATTTTCAACAAGGATGCCAAGACCATTCAATGGGGGAAAGAACAGTGTCTTCCTTAAATAATACTAGGACAAATGAATATCCACATACATGAGTTAAACTGGATCCCTACTTCACACCATAAACAAAAATTAACTTAAAATGAACCAATGACCTAAATATATGAACTTACAGTGTAAAACCCTAAGAAGAAAACATAGACTACCCTGAATTTGGCAATGGATTCTTACATATGACATCAAAAGCACAAGCAACAAAAGAAAATTGGCCAGGTGCTGACTCCTATAATCCCAGCACTTTGGGAGGCCAAGAAGAGTGGATTGCTTGAAGGAGGAGATGAAGACCAGCCTAGGCAACATGGTGAAACTTGTCTCTACAAAAAGAAAAAAAAAGTTATCTGGGTGTATAGCAGGCACCAATAGTCCCAGCTACTCCAGAGGCTGAGGTACGAAGATTGCTTAAACCTAGGAGTTCAAGCTGCAGTGAGCCATGATTATGTCACTACACTCCAGCCCGGGAAACAGAGTCAGAGTCAGATCCTGACTCAAAAAAAAGACAATAAAAATAAATTTGTACTCCATCAAAATGTGAAGCGTCTGTGCATCATAAAACACTTATCAAGATAGGGAAAAGACAACCTACAGAGTGGAAGATGTCTGCAAATCATCTATTTAATAAAAATGTACTATCCAGAATATACTAAACACTCTTTTTTTTTTTGAGTTGGAGTCTCACTCAGTCGCCCAGACTGGAATGCAGTGGCTGCTCCCGGCCACCGCAGCCTCGATCTGCTGGGCTCCGGCGATCCTTCCACCTCAGCCTTCCGAGTAGCCAGAATTACAGGTATGCACTACCACGCCTGGCTGATTTTTTTATTTATTGTAGAGATGAGGTCTTGCTGCCCAGGCGGGTCTCGAACCCGCGGGCTCAGGCAATCCACTCACCTCAGCCTCCCAAAGGCGTGGGATTACAGGCTGAGCCACCGAGCCTGGCTTAAAATTTTTTTTAAAAGAAGGAAATAGGTAAAGAACATGAGTAGACATTCTCCAAAGAATACAGCTGACTGTTAAACAACATAGGCTTGAACATAAAGTATTTTCAACCAAATGAGGATTGAAAATACAGTATTTGTAGGAGGCAAAACCCCATATACAGATGACTAAATTTTCACATATGCACGTTCTGCATAGCTGACTGCAGAACTTGAGTATGTGCAGATTTTGGTATATACGGCTGTCCTGGAATCAATCCCCTGTGAGTGACAACTGTATATACAAATAGCCAAAAAGCACATCAAAAGATGTTCAATAGCATTAGTGTTTAGAGAAATGCAAATAAAATACACAATAATATCACTTCACCACCCACTACAATGGGCATAATAAAAAAAAATTGAGACTCGCAGGTGTTGGGGAGAATATACAGAAATTGAAACCCTTGTACATTGCTAATAAGAAGGAAAACAAAGATCTGGGTACTACACGTACTCACTCATAAGCAAACCCAGAACACTTATCATAATACTATAAGAAAGGGATTAGCAGTAGTGGGATATTGCTTGGTGCTTGGTGGGGGGACACATAACATCAATAAGGGTACACAAACTTTACCTGTACAAAGACCACTTATGTACCTAAACCTGAATTGCACCCCACATCTTTAGACTAAAAAATAATATATAAAAAAGCTAATGAAAAGGGCATAAAAATAAATAAATAAATTCATTGGAAAGGAAGAATGAAAAATGGTACAGTTGCTGTGGAAAAACTGTCAGTTCCTCAAAAAGTTAAATACAGAATTACCATATAACCCACCAATTCCACCTCTGAGTATATACCCAAAATAACTGCAAATAAAAAGTGGAAGCCACCCAAATGTCTGTCAGTGAGTGAATGGATACACAAACTGTGGTATATACACACAATGGAATATTATTTAGCCATAAAAAGGAATGATGTACTGATACATGCTACAAGGTAGATGAACCTGGAAAACATGCTAAGCGAAAGAAGGCAAACACAAAGATCACATATTGTGTGGGTTCATTTTTATGAAATACTTAGAATAGGTAAATGCATAGAGACAGCATATTGGTGGTTGCTAGGGCTAGGAAAGAAAGGATAGGGAGGACTGTAATAGGTGTGGAATTTCTTTTGGGATAGTGAAAATGTTTAAAACTAGGTAGAGGCAGTGTTCTTCAACACTGTGAATGTACTCAATGTCTCCTTGTTGCGTACTTTAAAATGGCCAATATTATGTAAATTTCACTTCCATTAACAAAACCATTGAACAAAGAAAACTTCAGGACTAGATAGTTTCATTGGTGAATTTGACCAAACATTTAAGGCAGAACATCACCAATTATATGCAATCTCTTCCATAAAAATAATTTTTAAAAACCATTCCAAATTTGTTTTATAAGGCTTGCATCACCCTAACAAAAACACTACTAGAAACAAAAACTACAGTGGTGGCTGACACGTTTGTACCAGCTCAAGAGAGCTGATGGTTAAGTTTTTAGGAATTGGTTGACATCATTTTATAGCTTGAAATTTGCCATGGTGGGAGTATTTACACCATAGAAATCGGTAAACAGGACAAACCAGGCTTCTCTCTCAGCCTCTAAAATCTGATCATTAAACATTTACAAGTATATTGCCCACTGATCATTATCACTAATGGGTATAGATGGAGAAATTCCCAACAAAATGTTAGCAAATTGAATTTGGTATTATGTAAAAATATCTACACCATTACCTGGCAACTGCAAGGCTGACTTTGCATTCATATATCAATCAATGCAATTCACTATACCAATAAAAAAGAAAAACAACATCATGTCAAAAGATGCAGAAAAAGGATTTGACAAAATTCAACATTCATTCATGTTGGGAGCCGGCCGTGGAGGCCCACCTGAGCATTAGGGATCCAGGTGGGCTGCGGACCCTGAGACCACCAGGTTTGGTTCAGGAGCTGAAGGCCTATTCCCTCCTCCTTTCTTTGTTGTTTGGCATTACCCACTAGCGGGGACTTTGATGATCTAAGCATGAAGTTCTGAGAATATGACAGGCATGGCTGACTCTAGGGATCCAATGTTCCCATTTCTCACAGACTGTGGTTTCGGCTTTAAACTTAACACAGTTCAAACTCAGATCACATTTGGGAGACTTATACATGATACAAGCTTCTTTATAAGATTTAAAAGTATATTTGTAGAATTAGTATATACATTTAGAGAGCTGTTTCCAGTTTTAGATGGTATAGATGATTATCTAGGAAATGGCCCAGCACGAACTTTGGACTGGGCCACATTCCTAAAGGCCCAGCATCCACTTTGGGCTGGGCTGCATTCTTTTAAACCGGTTCTTTAGTTACAATTAGTGTAAGTTTTTTCTACTTATAATAGAAACTGAATTTATTTTATTCATAGAAAGTATTTTAGAATAGGTCATACTACGTCAGGGAATTATGTTAGTCCAAGCATGATCAAACATGATACTTTAAGGTTTTATAAGAATACAGCTCACTTTAGAAATTTAATTGTTCCCACTTTCTACTAATTGTGATTTTGGCTTTAGTACAATTAAAGTTTGTATTTGGGTTTATTTTAGAAGCTTTATTGTTGATTATCAGCTTTATATACTAGGATTAGGAATTAAAAACTTTTATAAAAATTAAGATGATACATAGGATTCTAAAATAGCCATTTTGTTAAGAGATCATAATCAGTTGTTCCTGGAAATGGCCCAGCGTGATCTTTGGACTGGGCCACATTCTTTAGGAACTGGTTTGAGCTATAATTAAGAGTTTTTTTATAGTACAAGTAAAGTTAACGCAGAATAGAAAGGTATTAGGATTTTAGTCAATCATTAGATGTTGGGTATGTATAAGTTTTAGAAGTTATTGATTGTTAGGATTTTATGATGTTAGAATTGTTATATGGCTTTTGAGGAATATAAACCAAGCATGAGGAACAGTAAAATAATTTTGGGATTGTCCTTCCTCATGCTTGGGAAAATGCCTGGTGGGTGGGGGACGCCCTTCATCCACCTGGCTTTGTGTTCATGTAATAGTCTTGTGATTTGATTGGGATTGTCCTTCCTCATGCTTAAGGAAACACCTGGTGGGTGGGGGGTATGCGCCTCATCCACCTGGCCTTGTGTTCACGTGAAAGTCTTGTGATTTAACATGCGAAAATTTGGGATAAAAGACTCACGGTTGGTCCCAATAAACGGCTCCTGCTCATTTCACTGAACAGTTGTCCACTTTCTTTCTTTCTCTTTCTTCCTCTTTATATCTACCCTTCCATCTTTCTTTCTTTTAATATCTATCCCTACTACAGAATCGGCTTCTGCACTAGACAGAGTCCAGTCTCTTTCTTTCTCCTTATTTCTCCAGAATATTCGCCGACACTGCCCCACCTTCCAGGGACCCTCTAAATCTCTTTTGGGGGGCTGGCCCCCCATACATTCATGATAAAAACTCTGTTCAAACTAGGAAAAGAAACATCCTTAATCTGATAAAAGGAATTTATATAAAAACGATAGTCAATACCATACTCATTATTGAATAACTAAATTATTTCCCTCCAAGGTCAATTACATGATTTTACATCCCTGTCATCGAGACAGTTTCAATTAATGCCCAATACCAAGCTAGTAATTGTTTCTCAAATGATATGTACTAGGTGGCAGCATCTGGAAATTTTCTGGTCCAAAATCCCAACAATTGCCACTGGACAACTTTTGATACAAGGTCTGGTCTGCATAAGTGTGAGAGTCATACACTTCCAAAATCATATCTAAGTGAGAATCATATGAGCCCAAAGATTTTTGAAAGAGCTATTGCTTTTTGTAATTCTTAGTCATGGCCTGCTTTTGTCCAGGTCCCCACCCAAACACAGCTTTCTTTCAGGTGGTCTTATAAGAGCCAGCAATATTTCCAGATGTATTTTGTGCATTCTCCAGAATCCAAATAAACCAACCAAACACTTGGCTTCTTGTTTGGTCCTAGGGGTGGGTAGCGACAGCAGTTTATTTTTAGTTGCTTGTGGAATATCCCAGGTTTTTCTGACCAGATTATCCTTAGGCTTTTCCTAAGAATTTTACCTTCGACCTTTGCTGGATTTATTAACCGGTCTCGGTTGGTAGTGTATATCACCACTTCATTCAAATCAGTCCTGGCTTTCTCTTCAGTTCCCAATATTATAACATCACTGATACTGTATATTGTTACATTTGAGACCTGCATCAAATCTAAAAATCTCCCCCTATCAATTTGTGGCAGTAAACTAGTGAATTCAGACCACCTTGTGGCAGCACATCAAATGTAAACTGGGATCCTTCAAAGACATTTGCAAGTTCAAATGACTGAGTACCAGTCTTCTTTAACCTGTTGTATGAGTGTGTCCTGAATGGTCAAAATCACGCCTGGGACTGCCAAGGCTCTAAGTAGTACAGCTTTATTCAAGCCTCAGTAGTCTACTTTTAGTCTCTGTGACCCATCTACTGCCATTTTCATGGGCCACACAGGGCTATAGTACAAAGAGTTCATTGGTACCAGCACTTTATTTTCTAGCATGTTGATTAAAATAGTAATCTCCTTCTACTCAAGGGTATTCTACACGGTTTCAAATTAACCAACTGTGTGGGTCCAGGCAGTTGTAGTGGTTCTCATTTAGCATACCCAATCAAGATTAGCCTGAGGGAGGACTTACATGCCTTCTGTTTCACAATATTAAGTAGGAGAAACAATCCCAAGTCAGACCATAGTATCCGGCCCAAGAATACAGTCAGGTAAGGGAGACACAACAACCTCATATAAAGTTTGTTCAAAAATCCCAATTTTCCTCTACTTCCACCTTAGTTCCATCAACCATTCCCAGTTTAAACTTATCATCTGTTAAGATTTCATCAACAGGCTTTGGAATTACAGTGTATCGAGTTCCTGTGTCAAGGAGTCCGAAAAAGGTTTCTTCTTCCCTGCCTGCCCATTTTACCCGTACATGTGCATATGGCCTTGAGTGGGGGGTGGGCCCAGATACCCTGGCCTATTAATCATTTTACTTAATATGTCTACCCATTACCTCAGGTGATTCCAGGTGAGGTTTCTCACAAAAATTTTGCCTTTTGACTTTTTAAATTCCTCAAAACTGGAATAAATGAAGCAGACTTATTTGGGGCCTTTTAAAGTTGGGGGAACTTGAGGCCTTTTAAAGTTAGGGGGAGGGATGGAGGAACCCATTGGCCCACTCAGCCTCCTATAGTAATACATCAACACCTTTGCTTTAGCACCATCAATGTCCCCCACATTCATTCCATTTTTCAGAAACTATCTAAAAAGTTTCACCCTGTGTAAAATAAAACTACAAAATAAAATTTCAGGCTCTCTAGATGAGATAGGCTCCCTGTAGCTAATAGAGAAACTCAAAACAAGAGAACAAGAACTGAGTGGCCACAGCAGGTGAGAGAAGACAGTCACAGGTCCTTATTGTTCCTGGAGAGAATGCGAGAAAGGAAGGACCCAAGTGCAAGAGAATGCCATACAAGCATCCTGTTTATATTGCTAAACCAAGATGGTTTCTGAACTGGAGCCAATAACCACCTGAAAAGGACATCCACCAGAGGCTTCTGGCTTCAGTCTTAAAAACTACCTAATAAGCCGGGCTCGGTGGCTCAGCCTGTAATCCCGCGCCTTTGGGAGGCTGAGGTGAGTGGATTGCCTGAGCCCACGGGTTCGAGACCCGCCTGGGCAGCGAGACCTCATCTCTACAATAAATCAAAAAATCAGCCGGGCGTGGTAGCATGCGCCTGTAGTTCCAGCTACGTGGAAGGCTGAGGCGGAAGGATCGCCGGAGCCCAGCAGGTCGAGGCTGCGGTGGCCAGGAGCGGCCACTGCACTCCAGTCTGGGCGACAGAGTGAGACTCCAACTCAAAAAAAAAAAAATACCTAATAGACTTAGTCATTTTCAACCAATTAGAACAAAACAAGTTTAAATCCTTCATTTATATAAATGAAGCTGGATGAGGAGGGCTAATGTGAGAACTTCCCCCATTAAAGACAGGTCCTCCCAGTTTTATCCTTTAGAGCATATTTTTCAGTTTATACCAGGGACAGCATCAGTCTATAGACTGCTTATAAAAATAAAATTCTTTTTTGTTGCTCCACAAATTTCATGGTCTTTTGTTAACACCTGCTGGGATGAGTTCCCTGACTCTCTCCTCATTTTCTTTTCTCTCTCGCCTTGTTTTCTTTTTAATCACTTTAATGTCCTTCGTATCAGTGAGAATAATCCCTACAAAATACTTAAAACTTAGCCAGGCATTGTGACCTGCACCTGAATCCTAGCTAGCTACTCACGAGGCAGAGATTGGAGGATCACTTGAGCCTTAGGAGTTCAAGACTGTAGTGACCTACGATTGCATCACTGCACTCCAGCTTGCACTCCAGCTTGGGCAACAAAGTGTCTCTAAAAAAAAAAAAGAACCTAACCTCATAGCTTATAATTTATGTAAAAATCACCTCAAAATGAATCATAGACCTAAATATAAAATGTAAACCTATCAAATTTTTAGAACATAGGAAAAATTCTTTTGTGAACTCTGATTAAGTGAAGACTTTTTTTAGGCATGACACCAAAAGAAACTTAAAAAAAAAAAATTTGGAGTTCACCAAAATTTAATCTGCAAAAAACAGTTAACTGAGTGAAAACAGAAGTCACAGATTGCGAGGAAATATCAGAAAATTACAAATCAAACAAGGCACTTAATCCAGACTAAAACTCTCAAAACTCAAGAATAGGAAAACATTCTAATTTTAAATGAACAAAAGATCTGAAAAGATACTTTACAAAAATATAGACAGCAAATAAGCACACCAAAAAATGTTTATTATCATTAGTCATTAGGGAAATGCAAAATAAAACCATAATGAGATACCACTATATACCTAACAGCATGACTTAAAAAAACCTGACAGTACTAAGTGCTGACAAGTAATGTAAAGCAGATGGAACCCTTATATATTGTGGTAGGAATATAAAATAGTATAGCTACTCTGGGAAATAGTTTGGCAGTTTTTTATAAAGTTAAATATAATACCATATAAACCAGCAAACACATTCCTAGGTATTTAGTCAAGAGAAATGAAATCTGTATTCAAACAAAAAACAGAATACAAAAATCCATAACAACTCTCTCTGTTCATAATTGCCAAGAAACTGGAAACAACTAGTTTTCAATGTTTTTCAACTAGTGAAGGGATAAATCAATGGGGTAAAATGTATTTATTATTTACTATTATTTGTTATTTATTCCATATGATAAATTAAATTTAGCAATAAAAAAGATCATACCTACTGGCACATGCAACAACATAATTAAGTCTCAAATGCCTTATGCTAAATGAAAAAAGACTGTCACAAAAAATGACATACTATATAATTCAATTTATATGACATTCAGGAAAAGGTAAAATTACATGGACAAAGAAAAAAAGATCAGTGATTGCCAGGAATCAGGGTGGGAGGACTACAAAGAGGGCGCTAAGAGATTTCTGAGGTGATAAACCATGCTGCAACTTGACTGTGGTCATGACTACATGCTTTTAGGCATGTGTCAAAATTCATTAAAATGTACACTTCAAAAGAGTAAAGTTTGGTGTAAGTTAAAAAAATAAATGAAAAAAAAAACACAACAAAAAACAAAAACCAAACCATTATATACCTAGGGTGGCTATTATAAAACACACACACACACACACACACACACACACACACACACACACAGAGTGAAAGAGAGAGAGAGAGAGAGAGAGAGAGAGAGAAACAAGTGTTGGTAAGGATACGGGGAAATTAGAACTCTTAAGCATGGCTGGTGTGAATGTAAAATGGAAAACAGTATAGTGATTCCTCAGAAAATTAAATATCGAATTATCATATGATCCAGAAATTCCATTTTTGGGTATATACCCAAAAGAAAGCAAGGACTCAAATATTTGTACACCCATGTTCACCCAGTACTAGTCAAAATAACCAAAATATGAAAATAACCTAAGAGTCCATCAAAGAAAGAATGGCTAAACACAATGTGGGATATATATCAATAATGTAATATTATTTAACCTTAAAAAGGATGGAAATTCTGGCCTTGAATACTTTAAGTAAAGTGAAATAAGCTAGTCACAGAAGGACAAATATTGTATGATTCCAATAACATGAGGTAACTAGAGTAGTCAAATTTGTAGAGACTGAAAATAAGAGTTGTGGTAGTCAGGGTCTGGGGAGGACAGGAACAGGGAGTTATTGTTTAATGAATTTCAGTTTTAGAAGATGAAAAAAGCACTAGAGTTGGAAGGTCATGATGGTTGCACAACAACATAAATGCACTTAATGCCAGTTTAAAATGGTAAATGTTATGTAATGTATATTTTATTACAGTTTTAAAAACAAAGACAAAAACAGAATCCACAAAATACACTAAAAATAGCTGTACAAAAGCATCAAAGGATAGCAGTTACCAATATTTGAGAGATCAAGATCCAGGAAGAAAGGAAATTCCATAGGATGAGCCCTACCCCTCTACTTAGAATTGTTAGGGTATTTGCAAATTTCAGAGCAATGGCAAAAAAAAAAAAAAAAAAAAAAGCAGAAAGCAGGTTAGAGCTAGCATCTCTAGAATAAGGATTAAAAAACTAGTTCTAAGTAGAACACAGAAAATCAAAAGTGAAATTGATCTCACCCAAATAACAGAACAAGCACTTAAACTAGAAAATTGTAAGTTTTCTAAAATCCATTAGAGAACTGACAGTCCAAAAATGAACAAACAAAAAAAGTTCAGAAGATGTGTATACTTCAGAAGAGAAAAGAAAACCACAACTACATCGACACTTGGACAACTCAGGTTTGAACTGCACAGGTCCACTTATATGGAGATATGAAGAGGGACCCCAAAAAACTGGAATTGATATATTAAAACTGTATTTATTCTCACAATTAAGCTTCAGTCACTTTAAAAGCACTTTCCATTTGTTGTAGTGCACCTATCAAGACTTTTTTTGACTGCTCAAAACAGTTTTTGAACTTGCCAATTTTGATGCCTTTTAGTGCTTCTGCTATTTTTTGTGTCACCTCTTCCACATCAGCAAAACGTTTTCCTCTGAGGACTTTTTTCATCCAGGGAAACAACAACAACAACAAGAAAAATTTGCTTAGGATGAGACTGGGTGAGTAGGGACAGTAGGGCACAGGGATCATGCTGATTTTGGTCAAAAACTGCTGAACACTCAGCGTGGTGTGGGCAGGTGCACTTGTAAATCACCCATTGTGAGATGGGCAAGCACATTGAAAGAATCTCAAAAAAATTCACTGGAGCCAAACGCAGTCGCTCACAATGCTAGATGGTACACTGATGCCAGTGGGTTTCTAGAACACTTACCTAGTGAGGGATGCCTGTACTACAAGGGGCCAGTCCTCCAAAAGATAATTCTAGGTTTTATTTATCCCCCCGCCCCCATTTTGTAGCTACAGGTGGATTGGAAATGATGTATTCATGATACAAAACCCAATGTGTGTATATGAGGGGCCAGTTTTTTGTATACAAAGATTCTACAGGGTCAACCTCAGGACTTTAGTGTGTGCGGATTTTGGTATACAAGGGGGTCTGGGAACCAAACCACTGTAGATACCAGGGGATTACTAGTTTCATTTCTCAGGGCAAGGTAGGGAGCGTGAACATTTAACAAACTTTTAATGTTTGTTTTTGGTCTAATGTGATGTATTAGCATTCATAAGAGCCAAGTCACAAAATGTGTCACTATTTACTGCACCAACTGCTTTTTGAAACTGCCTAGTGACTGAGTGGAGGTTTTATTCAAGAGATCCCCAAACAGAAACCTAGTACCTGCAAGATGGTTTTTACTTCCCATTAAATGTCTCAAGAGTGGTTAGCTTATTCTAAGTGGGGAAGCAGTTTCTAGAACCAAGTAGGAAGTTCCACAGTAGATGTGAACTCTCTGAAATGCAAACACCCAGCAATTTTTTCTCCAAAGGGACTTCGCAGAGTGAAGCAAACTCCAAAGGCTAGAGCAGGGAACCAGGATGGGAAGAGATGTCTCAGGTGGTGAGAGCTCTCTGCAGAACAAGAACTCCTCAGTCAAGATAAACTAGCGCCCAGGCTATAAAGCAGATCAAAGAAGTTTTGGTGGTGCTCATACCCCAAGTCCCGCTAAGACAAACCTTTATCCTGTCTTCAAATCATTTGAAGTCAGAGCTAGCTCAACTGCATATTAGAATGATTTAGCAATCAGACAAAAAGATGTGCTATTTTCTAGGGGTATTATTTCAACCTCTACTGTTCTTTATACATAATGTTCAGCATATATTGAATTATAAGACACTTAAAGAAGTGAAAAATTTTGATACATACTGAAGCCTACTGAAGCAACTCCAGGCAATCTAGATGTTAGGAATAGCAGACAAGGACTTTAAACTATGATAAAGATGTTAAATGATCTAGTAAAGAAAAAAAAAAAACAAAACAGACAATATAGATGAAAGGATGGGAAATATACCAGAAAGAAAACCAAAAAGAAAAAAAATGAATTTTTAGAATCAAAAGATACAAGATTAGACATAAACATACTAGAGTAAAAGACATTTTAAAAGTAGTTAGCTCAAAACAGATTTTCAGCAAAGGTCTAACAACTAATAAGCCAATTTTGTTTTTGTTCTTTTTTAAAGATGTTTGTTTTGTGTTGTTGATTTTGTAGGCTTATGAAGAGTATGGGCAGAGCAGAAGAAGGAAGCCAAGAACTTGGAAAAAAAATCAGTTCAGTAGAAATTATCCAAACTAAAGAAACTCCAAAGCTAAATAGAGCTTTTGGGACATTTGGAACAATATGTACATTGTCCAACATTTGTATAACTAGAACCCTAAAGAGAAGAAAAGAGAATGGGGCAAATAAGATATCTGAAGAGTGAATGACCCCAAACTTTCCAAAATGATAAAATGTAACAACCCACACAGATTGTAATCATCCTCTATGAAGAATAAACACAAAACAAACCATACCCATGCACATCATGGACTGATAAAAAATGAAAATAAAGTGAAAATCTTAAGCACAACCAGAGGGAAAAAAAAAACCTCCACATTATATTCAGGCAAATAATACTAAGATAAAGACTGGCTTCTCATCAGAAACAACAGAAGCCAGAAGTCCTAGCCAAATGAATCAGGTAAGAAAAAGAAATAAAGGATATCCAAATTGATAAAGAAGAAACAACAGGAGCCAGAACACAAAGACATCCTAAAAATGCAGAAACAAAACAAAACAAAACTCTTGACATAGAGCTCTATATCCAGCAAAAGATTCTTCAAAAATCAAGACATTTTCAGAAAGTCAAGGTGAGTGAATCTGTCACCATCAGTTTAAATATACAAAATGATAAAATAAGCTATTTAGGCTGAAAAGATATCAGAGAGAATCACAGACCTGCAGAAAGGAATAAAGTGCACCCAAAAGATGGATATGTACATAAGCATGAAGATTATTTTATTTATACACACATACACAAATACATACTTAAGTTTTTTTAAAAGATCAATCTCTGTTTAAAGCAAAAATAATAAGTATTTAGGGTTAAAATATATGAAAACTGAAATATAAAAGAAAGACTACAAAGGGTAGGAAGGGTGTAAGGAGAATTATACTCCTGAAAGTTTATTACATTCTTCATGGATAATTAGAGCATAAGAATAAATAAAGTATAATATTATTTGAAGATACCATGGTAAACTTAATGATGCATATTGTAATCCACAGGCAAATCAATGAATTGATACCGAAAAAGCAAAGCTTAAAATTCAATAAATAGGATACAGCGTAATATTCAGAGCATTCAAATACTCAACCCAAAAGAAGTACAAATAAATCTTATTAGGACAAAGAGAAATTCATACATAAACATACTAGAATAAAAGACATCTTAAAAGCAGCTAGTTCAGACAGATTTGCTTCAAACGTCTGACAGACTGATAGGCAAATTTCCTTTTTTTTTTTTTTGAGTTGGAATCTCACTCGGTCGCCCAGACTGGAGTGCAGTGGCCGCTCCCGGTGGCCTCGCCTGCTGGGCTCCAGCGATCCTCCCGCCTCAGCCTTCCGAGTAGCCGGAATTACAAGCACGCGCTACCACGCCCGGCTGATTTTTTGATTTATTGTAGAGATGAGGTCTTGCTGCCCAGGCGGGTCTCGAACCCACGGGCCCAGGCAATCCACTCACCTCAGCCTCCCAAAGGCGTGGGATTACAGGCTGAGCCACCGAGCCTGGCTTTTTTTTTTTTTTTTAATGTTTGTTTTGTGGTGTTGTCTTTTCTTTCTTTATCTATTTTGACAGGGGAATTTTCAATACCATCAGTGGTAGAAGCCAGTGAATGCTTTTCTATCTTTTAGAAAATAAGAACTGTCAACCAAGAATTCTTTACACAATGGAAAAGTTCTTAATGAATATTTTAGATAAACAAAACTGAGAGGTTTCCACCATCAGACCCTCACTAAAATAAAATTAAAACAATAACCATAAAGGATATTATAGAACAGAAGAACTTTATACCAATAGAAGTTGAGAGATGCAAGAAGGAATAAAAAACAGATCTAATCTACCCAAATGGCTATGAACAAATAAAACATTCTAGGATGTACATCAAATAAACTTTTCCAGGAGTTGATAGTATCTCAAAATTACTTCAAAAAACAAAAAGGCAAACTGTCATTTCTACCACCCCAGACTGACCATTCAGTAGTTAGAGTACAAGGCCAGGAAGACATCATGTGCTACCCCCAGTGAATTTTGGATAAGCAGAATTTTACATAAAAGACATAAATACATTTAAGATTGTTGGAAGCAAAATTGTAGAACAGGTTAAATGTTTTGGACCCCGTCCTATTTTTTCTCCTTCCTTCTGAAGTCTCTTTCTCTCTACCAAGATGTCCAAAGGCTGTGACTTTGAAGTAATAACAGATGATGTCCACATTGAAAATGTATATGGTAAAAATAACACTTCAAAAGGTGGTTGTGAGGATTATGTAAGACATGCTAAATGCTTATCAAAGGGTTGAGAATTTAATTAATTGCCAAATATGCTGTTTTCTTTATTTAAAAATTGAATTTAAAAAAGCAAGGAAATGGTTAGCACAGAATTCAGTACTTGTTTTCTCCGGGTAATGGTGGGGATGAGAATGAAGAGGGGCATACAGGCAGGGACTTCAAAGGTACTGGTGATTTTCATTTCTTCAGCCAGATAGGAGACACACTGGTATTTACTTGACCCTAAATCATACATATACATTATGTACATCCTCTTGATTTTATAAAAGATGATTTTTACATTTTTTTTTGAGTCAGAGTCAGCCTTCCAAGTACCTGGAACTACAGGCATGAGCTGATTTTTACATTTTTAAATGAACAAATAAAACCAAAATTCAGTTTTCTACAGTCTTACTAGGCCCTACATATTCTAGCCTCCTCTACCTCTTTGATGTTAACCTCTTGCTATTCTTTCCCTAAGTTACTTCTTTCTAGCTTCAATGTCCCACGTACTGTTTCTGAAACAGGGTGTTTTATTTGCTATTCTTCCTACCTAGAATATTCTTTCCACAGATTTCTACTTGGCTCCTTCTCTCACTTAACTCAGGACTTCTCTCAAATATTACCTTTCAGAATAGCATTCCCTAATAAATCGATAGGCTGTTCCTTACTTCTCTGTATCACTCTGTCTTCATAAACTGCTGGAGTTTGCCTCTGAGCACATACCTCAGAAATATTACTCAAATTTGGCACATTATAAAATGCGAGTATATCTTAAATACTTTTCTTAGTATCAATGTCATTGTCTTTATTCATGCCAAACAGGCAGCAATCTATTTACCATTGATTTCACATCATTAGTGCAAATATCAAAAATGTAAAAGGGAATCCATATCTTAGTACTATGAGTTTGGACCTCACAGACCCCTTGAGAAGGTCTTGGGACTCCCAGGGATCTGTAGACCACACTTTGAGAACTGGCATTTTATTCAAATAGTATTTTCCCTGAAAGTAATTTTTAACTATTTCCACTTTTCTAATTTAGTATATGGGCTTTTAATTTGTATATGAGCTCTTGTTCATAAAACTCAGAGAGAGAGAAAGAGAGAGAGAGAGAAGGCTAAATAACTCACCTGGAACTTGTTCATTTTCTGCTGCTCTTGGAAAAGGGTAGAAACTATAAAGTCAGAGCAGGGAAAGTTGCAAGATGGAAGTCATCAGAGACCTTATCTTGCAGCTCCAGAAATTACCTGTGAAAAATTTCCATACAACATTTTAGTAAAAATATATGCCTCGGAAAATGCCCACTAGAAGGAATTGGAAAGACCATAATGAAGCACTACTTACCTGTCCATTGGTGACTCTGATATAAATCTTGATGAACCTGGGGCATTTTTGAGTGAATCTAATCATTTCTTTCCTAATGGCTATTTGAAAATTTTGTGTCCGTTCTCTGAATAATACAAAAGAAGTGAAAACTTAAATATACAATAACAGCAGGTTAAACAGGTGTATAATATATCCAAAGGATGGACCCTAACACTAGAAATGATACTGAAGAGATACATTTATTGATACATAAAAGGTATTTAAGTTACATGTCATAAATAATTTTCCTATTTATATTATAAGTCTAAGTTTAGAAATTCTTTTCAAAGTTCTCAAAAATATGATGTTTCTTCTCCTTAAGTTGTAGTTTCTCAAAAGCCACTCTCTAAGAACCTTCTTTTTGACCTAAATATGATATAGTGAACTTGAAGACTTTGGTTCTACCCCAGGCTATGCTATTCACAAACCTAGTGACTGTCTAAGTTCCAATAATATTATCTTTAAAATGAGGAGGAATTGGATAATGTGGAACAACACTTCATGTGATTCTATATTCTACAAGTGATTATTATAGGATAGAATCTATTCATGTGATTCTGATTCTGTACGTCTTTATTCAGGACCACAAATCTAAGTAGTACCTGAAATTTATTCTCCTCTTGAAACTTGGGTTAGGCCTAGGGTAAAATTTAATTAGGCCTCGTTAAACTCTTACATAGCCATCTTATTAGCTGTAAATGACACAATTATAGCTTAAAGTAACAGTTTGGCAGTATACTTCCCAAACAAGTACTTCATACATGTAGCAAAAGGCAACTAGATGTCATAATCCTGAGGTCTTTTTCATAAGCAGCAGAAACCATAAAAGGCATGTTATATTCAGAATAACCTAGATTCCACCAAACAAACAAACAAACAAAACTGTTAGAACTAATAAACAAATTCAGTAAAGTTTCAGGGTACAAAATCAACATACAGAAATCAGTAGCAGGCTGGGCGCAGTGGCTCAGGCCTGTAACTCCAGCACTTTGGGAGATCAAGGAGAGAGGACTGCTTGAGCCCACAGGTTCGAGAACAGCCTGGGTAACCTGGTGAGACCTAGTCTCTACAATAATTCAAAAAATTAGCTGGGTGTGGTGGTACATGCTTGTAGTTCCAGCTACTAGGAAGGCTGAGGTGGAAGGATCGCCTGAGCCCAGCAGGTTGAGGCTGCAGTGGCTGTGAGCATGCCACTGCACTCCAGCCTGGGCAGCAGGGTGAGATGCTGACTCAAAAAAAAAAAAAAAAAAATCAGTAGCATTTTCATATACCAACAGTTAACAATCTGAAAAAGAAATCAAGAAGGCAATCTCACTTACAATAGATACAGAAAAAAAAAGAATACATAGGAATAAATTTAACCAAAAATAAAACCGATGAAAGAACTGAAGTGGACCCTCCCCCAAAATGGAAAGCTATCTCATGCTCATGAAATGGAAGAATTAGTATTGTTAAAATGTCCATACTGCTAAAAGCAATCTGGAGATTCAATACAATCCCAATGACATTTTTCACTATAATAGAAAAAAAATCCTAAAATTCATATGGAATCGCAAAAGATCCCAAATAGTCAAAGCAATCCTGATCAAAAAGAGTAAAGCTGGAGGCATCACACTGTGTGGTTTCAAAATACACTACAAGGCTGTAGTAACAAAAAACAGCCTGGTTCTGGCATAAAATAAACATATGGACCAATGGAACAGAACAGAGAACCCAGAAATAAATCCACACATTTGCAGACAGTTCATTTTGTCAAAGGCACCAAGAACATATACTGGGGAAAGAAAAGTCTTCAATAAATGGTCTGAGAAAACTGAGCCAGGCTCGGTGGCTCAGCTTGTAATCCTGCGCCTTTGGGAGGCTGAGGTGAGTGGATTGCCTGAGCCCGCGGGTTTGAGACCCACCTGGGCAGCGAGACCTCATCTCTACAATAAAATCAAAAAATTAGCTGGGTGTGGTAGCGCGCACCTGTAATTCTGGCTACTCGGAAGGCTGAGGCAGAAGGATTGCTCGCGCCTGGCAGGTCGAGGCTGTGGTGGCCAGGAGCGGCCACTGCACTCCAGTCTGGGTGACAGAGTGAGACTCCAAGTCAAAAAAAAAAAACTGGATATCCACATGCAGAAGGATGAAACTAGACTCCTATCTATCACTGTATGCAAAAATCAACTCAAAATGGAGTAAAGACTTATATGCAAGACCTGAAACTATGAAACTACTAAAATAAAACATTAGGGAAATACTTCAGGACATTGGTCTGGACAAAAATTTTTTTGTTGTCTCAAATGTGCAGGCAGCAAAAGCAAAAATAGACAAATGGGCAAACTAAATGGAAACAACAAAGGAAACAATCAACAGGGTGAAAAAATAGAAAAGGAGAAAATATGTGCAAACCACTCATCTGACAAGGGATTTATACCAGAAAATATAAAGATCTCAAACAACTCAATAGCAAAAAAATAAATACTCTGATTTTAAAATGGGCACATGATCAGAATAGACATTTCACAATTGAAGGCATACAAATGACCAACAGGCATCAGATAAATCCAAATCAAAACCACAACGAGATATCGTCTCACCCAGTTCAAATGCCTATTATCAAAAAGACAAAAAAACAAATGACAGTAAAGATGAAGAGAGAGGGTGAACACTCAAACATCATTGGTGGAAATGTAAATTACTACAGCCACTACAGAAAACAAGAGGGAGATTCCTCAAAAAAACCTAAAACTAGAACTACCATATGATCCAGCAATTTTACTGCTAGGTATATATATCCAAAAGGAAGAAAATCAGTATATCAAAGAGATCTACACCCCCATGTTTACTGGAACATTGGAACATTGGAACAGCTGAGATGTAGAAGAACCCTAAGTATCCATCAATGGATTGGTAGTAAAGAAAATGTGGTATATTATTATATACACAGTGGAATATTATAATATACACAGTGGAATATTATTCAACTATAAAAAAAGAATGAGATTCTGATATTTGCAGCAACATGGAACTGGAGGACATTATGCTAAATGAAATAAACTAGACAGAAAAATAAATTTTTACTCATGTTGGAGCTAAAAAAGTTGACCTCATGAAGGTAGAGAGTAGAATGATGGTTACAAGAGACTGGGGGGGGGATAAAGAGAGGCTACAAAATGAATACAAAAATACAGATAGAAGGAATAAGTTACAATGTTCAATAACACAGTAGGGTGACAATAGCTAACAATAATTTATTGTATATTTCAAAATAGCTAGATGATTTGGAATGTTTCCAACACAAAGAAATGACAAATGTTTCAGGTGATGAATACTGACTACCCTGATTCGATCATTACACATTGTATGCATGTGCTGTATCAAAATATCACATGTACCCTATAAATTTGTATCAATTAAAAAAGACTACCAAAAAAGCCCTAAAATAAATAAGCAGCAGAAACCACTTCTAGCTAACCCCGTGCTTGCAAAATGCTTAATAAGCCCAGATATCATTAGCCAATCAGAGGCATTCTGATATTTTACCATCATAATATGGAGCATGAAAGAATTGCAGTTTTCATCTTTAACAACAAAAAAATTCTGCACCACTTCCCCTCTTTAGAAACTAACCTCTGGCCTTGAAGATGCCCAGCTTCCCTTGTAAAATTTAAAACTGAGGCCTTAAATTGTGGTTTCAATCTACATGTTTAGAACAGTCCTCTGAGAAGAGAGCGAGTTGGAGGGTGCAGAAAGAACTCTAAATAATAAAACTTTTGACCCAAGGGTGGTGAGGACTCCCCAGATATTTTTGGAAATAGAACACCATGTTTAGACTGGGTTCAGTACATCCCACAGCTATGTTCTGGTAGTGCTCAGGGATAACTGCTGTGCTAAATACAAGCTAAGCTTGTAGATTTTAGTGTGGGAAAGAGCATGAATTACAGAGTAAAACAAACTTAAAATTTAAATCCCACCTGCTCATAGTGGGCAAACCTATTTCTCTCTGACCCTTTAGTATTCTTATTTATTAAAATGGAAGTGGTTAAATCAAAAGGACGATTATGATGATTAAGTGAGGCAAATAATGAAAACGGCATGCCTTTCAATAGTAAAAGCAGCTCACCTTTATTGAATCTTTTGTCACACGTTACCCCTACGCCTAGTCAGTACAGCCAAACCCTAAAGGTTATCATCGTCTTACAGCTGAGGCTCTGAGCCGCACTGAGAGTATCTGCGGACGCTGGACCGGAGCCAGAGCCTCGCTCTCAAGCGCTGCGTCTGAAGCGGCCAGCGCCGGGTCGGGGCCCCATGTCACACAGGGCCGCTACCCAGGGCGTCCTACTTTCCGGGCGCCTCAGGCCGCCGCTCAAGCAGGTCGCGAAAATGCAGCTTCTGGGGAGACTCGTGAGGCCAAAAGGCCGGCCTCCCCGCCAGGCCCGCTCCCCACCGGGGTCCCTCCACCGAGGCCGCCCCAGCGTTGTGCGGCGACCCCCAGGTTTTCTGATTCGGCGCAGTCGCCGAGACCCCGCTGCCCCCTTCTGGTCCGCCTGCAGAGGCGACACACCTGCAGTGGCCCGGCCTCTGCTCCCGGCCCGCACCGAGCCTAGGCCCCGCCCTCTGCGGCACAGCCGAGGTCTGGAGACTCCGGAGTCCTCTGCCCCTGGGGCGTGGGACAAAACGGCGACGCCCGAAAAACAATTGCACGGCGCATGCGCAGATCGTTTCCCGGGCTCGACTCCGGATCTACGCTTCCCAGAAGCCCTGGCTGCGAGTCCATGTTGGATGACGTCGTAAAGTGCGGCGCCTTCCAGCGGCTGACGTGACTGCTGCTGGGATTAAGTGGGCGCACCGGATGCCTGGTTAGAAGTGGCACGCCGCAGCCTGGGGCTGAAGACAGGAAGCTACCGCAGGTGGTGCTAGGAGTATTGATGGGTCGTTTAATTAAAAAACTTGAACTAAGTATGTACAGTCGTACATTCAAAGAATAATGCCCTGTGACCACTGACTTTATCTCAGGAGTGCTAGCTTTCAAAATTGTGCAAATAATAAACTAGAAAATATTAACAAGCAGAAACAGAAGACGAGTGCAACACGTATCACTTCCCAAAAGAAAATAATGCTTATGTTAGGTGTACATTCTTCTCATGTACTAAAAGTCTGTACAAATTTTTAGTCCTAATGGTACTCACTAAGGGATACATACAGTCGCCCCACCTTATGGGGGTGGGTCCACCTTTGCAGTTTCAACCAACCTCGATTTGAAAAACTAAAAAATGAGTTGAGGGTTATATGCAAATACCAGGCTATTTTATATCAAAGACTTGAGCATCCTTGGGTTTTGTTATTGGGAGAGGGCCTGGAATGAATTCCCCACTGATACCTAGACACAACTTTATTGAATATATTAAAAAAAGTTATGTATTTACTGGTTAATACCTTTATGACATTAAAACATGTAGAATCCATAGAGAGAGAGTGTGTGTGTGCACTCGCACGTGTGTGCGCACACACCACTTTTCTCAATGAAAGGTGCTGGGGAAATAATACAAAATAAAGCCTCTTACAAACCCAGAAAATGCTTTCCAAAGATAAAGAAAAAAAGTGTTTTACTACTGAATAAACATTAAACCACACTCTGATGCTCATCCCAGGCAACCCACTAGTGAGTTTGCAAAGGGAAAGAAGTATCTATCACGTTTTATATAGCCAGGCATCTATAACCCATTACGTGTTCTTAAGATGTCTAGCTGTCCCATAGGGAAGTGGTCACCAGGAAATGGTTGCATAAGGCAGATGTTTGAATTGGTCACATTGAGAAATCGGGAGGAGGTGGAGAACTGGAAACCATGTCAAGAGTGACTAACCCCTGCTTCTGGTATGAGAAAGTTCAACATATTCAAAGTAGATTCTGAGGCAACATAAAATTATAAGAATTTGCTACAGTGAAACATTGAGTAAATGATAATGATAAAGTAAGGTTATATAGTGATCTTACATGTGACAAACTTAAATAGTGCATGAATTCAGTATTTAAGATTTAAACCATCAGTGTCTCTCTCTCCCTCCCTCTCCCCTCCCCTCCCCCTCTCCCTCTCCCTCTCCCCCTCACCATCCCTCTCCCTGGCCATGGCCAATGGGTGCAGAGTTGCCGCGGGCAGTCTGGTGGCTACTCTGCAGTCAGTGGGCACAGCCAGACTCTCCACATCATCCAACATTCTGCTGGGTTTCGTGGGTTCCATCTTCTGGGCCCGGTTGGGGGGCTCAAAAAAGACACCTTCTCCTCTTCCAGCTGAACCCAAGGCTGAAGGGGGTCGGTCGAAAGAAAATGTACCCCAAGCTGAACCTCCAAAACTCCCACTCGGGTCAGAGAAACACAAGGAATAAAGACCATGTGCAGACGGCAAAAAAAAAAAAAAAAAAAAAAAAAAAGATTTAAGCCATCAATTGCTTAAAACAGAACACGTAATTTGAGATGGCATGAAACAAAAAGCAGAAACCACAAAGGATGTAAACATTTTGCTATGAAATAGTTTAAAGTCCAATTTCAAAGGAATACAAAGTTAAAACACAAACTAAGGAGACCAGTATTCACACACTATTCACACTCTTGATAAACTGCTCTTACAAATCAAAGGAGAAATATTTGACATGCAATAAAAATAGAAAAAGAATAAGCTATCCTGGCTGGGCAGGTTAGCTCATGCCTGTAATCCCAACACTTTGGGAGGCTGAAGCAGGATTGTTTGAGCCCAAGAGTTAGTGGGATCTATAGTGGGACCTTGTCTCTACAAAAAATATTAAAAAATTACCATGGTGGCACCAGTTTATAGTCCCAGCTACTTGGGAGGCTGAGGCAGGAGGATCATTTGAGCCTAAGAGTTCGAGGCTTTGGTGAGCCATGATCATGCCACTGCATTCCAGCCTAGGTGTAAGAGTGAGACACTGACCCAGAAACAAACAACAAAAAAAGAATGAATGAATAACCTATCCTGCTTATCATCCAATCAAGACAAAGATGCCATGGTTTTGTAGAATAAAATAATACTGTTTTCAACAACAACAACAACAAAAGATGCCATGAATTGCCAGATATCCCATTATTTTTACAACTACAAAAAAAAAAATGGTCAAACTATGCCATGCTATTGACTTTAAGATAAATTACAAGATGCAATTTCAGAGGTGTTAAAATATGAAAATAATGTATTTCTTAGGAATATCAAAATATTATATAAATGTAAATATTTATATAATATAAAAAGTGCAATTGACCTATAAGTATATGAAAATATGCACTATCACTAAAAATCAAAGAAATATTAAAACAAACATGAAACTCTACTTTGCTGATTTCAAATATTATTCCACTTAAATCCCATTTAGCTGAAACACCAAATGGGATTTTTTCCAAATTAATTTTCATCATGTCATTTGACCTGGTGGTTTCTATTTGAGTGGTCCTAGGAAATGATGGCAGAATACATTTGTAGAATGATGCTATTCATGTAACTATTTTATTGTCAGGGATTTTTGGTGCCTGTTCAGAGCATTTCAGTCTGACTTCATTTTTCCAGCTTCTAGATCCTCCTGAACTGTATTCTGCCTGTCCAGTGGGACTGTTCAGATTTACTGAAAGACCAGCCTTAGTTTCTAGAGTTGGTAAGTTCCAAGAGGAGTGACAATTTGGGGTCATTAGCGAAGGCTTCACACAAAATGAATTTTTACTTTAGGTTCCTCCACAGCAGAGAAATAAGGCTGTCCTTTTGAAATAAAGAGGAAAACCACCTAGAAGAACATCACCCTGACCTGAGACCTTTCACCAGTGATTCAGGGAAGAAGTTGCAGAAAGAAAGTGATCCTAGAGTTGTTATATCTGAATCAATTATTTATTTTATTTTTTAAAAAATTGTATTGAATTATAAAAAATATACAAAAGTGTGCATGGCATAAATGTATCATTGTATGGCTGGTAAACGAACTACAAAAAGAGGTAAATACAACCATGTAAACACTAGGCATTCAAACAAAATATTACCAGTGCCTGCAGTCTCTCTGCAGGACCAATTCTCTGTTGTACTCCACTTCTCAAAAGTAGCCCTATACTGACTTCTAACACTAGTTTTGCAATTTATTACTGTAATTTTGTTACCCACTTATTTTGAAATAATCTTTAACTTACAAAATACATTGTAAAAAGAGGATACAAAGAGCTCTCATATATCCTTCAATGATATTCTTCAATTAATATTTTACCACATTTGCTTCATAATTTTTGCTATGTGTATACTGTGTATTTATTTGTCTTAATCATTGAGAGTTAGTTGTAGGAGTCATGTCCCTTTACTCCTAAATTTATAACCATATATTTCCTATGAGCAAGGATAAAATTCTTAGATAACCATGGTACAATATTTAAATTCAGAAAAATTTAACAGAGATATAGCTGATGGTCCATGTCAAATTTCACTAATTGTCTCATTTAAGATGTTAATCTATAGCTTTTTTTTTTCTGATTCAAGTTTCAAACCAGAGACGTCTGTCTCTGGCCAAGGTGGAGTAACAGGGACTGGATTTGCCTTCTTCCTGAAACAACCAAAATAACCAGCTAAAATGTGTGAAATAATGGTTTCAAAACATTGGATATCAGTCAATGAAGCACAATGATCTCTAAGAGACATGAAACAAAATTAGCTCTACATTTGCCACAGCTCACTGACTTGAAAGAGCTTCCGGGCTGTAGCAGTGGGTGGGGAAACACAGGCTGATCCTAGTGGACTCTTTGAATTGAGAAGATACAGATGAGAGTCAAGAGAGACAAAGGCAGCTAAAGTTTGCAAGACAAACTATCAAAGAGGAGAGAGCTGTGCAGAAAGAAAACTCTGGAGATCTTCAGAAGGTCCCCCTGGAGAATTCAGCACAGTATTAACTGAAACATGTGTGAGGAAACTACCTGCAGCTGGGGAAAAAACCAACCAAGATGATTAAAGGGAAGAGAGCCCTGTAATACTGGGAATAGGACTTGTTGTCTCCAGCCAGAGTGGAAAAACTCATGCTTCATGAGCATTAAGTAGAGTATTCAGAACAGCCTTGCTTCAGTAATGGGGAATCATTAGTACTAGAATAAACACTAAAAATCTTTTTTTCTGGTCAGGATCTTGTTCTATAGCTTAGGCTGGAGTGTGGTGATAAGATGATGGCTCACTGCAGCCTTGACCTCCTGGGCTCAAGCTTCAAACTCCTGAGTAGGTGGGACTACAGGCACTTTCTACCATACCAGGCTAATTTTTTGATTTTTTTGTAGCAACAGGGTCTTGCTAAATTGCCTAGGCTGTTCTAAAACTCCTGACCTCAAGCAATCCTCCCACCTTGGCCTCCCCTAATGCTGGGATAGCAGGCATGAGCCACGGTGCCTGACCAAACACTACGGATCTTAAAAGCAGGACTCAGCATTATCAATTAACTGCACCCCAAAACAAATCTCAAAAATGATTATAGAGGTGGGCGTGGTGACTCACACCCACCTCTATAATCATTTTTGAGATTTGTTTTGGGGTGAGAAGATTGCCTGAGCCCAGGGGTTTGAGACTAACCTGGGCAAGTCGGTAAGACTTTGTCTCTATGATAAATCAAAAAGTTAGCTGGGAGTGGTGGTGCATACCTGTAGTTCCAGCTACTTGGAAGATTGAGGTGGAAGGATAGTTTGAGCCCAGCAGGTTGAGGCTATGGTGGCCGTGAGTGTGCCACTGCACTCCAGCCTGGGTGACAGAGTAAGACTCTAATATTTAAAAAAAAAAAAAGATTACAGACATTCAAAAACACTTAGTTTAAAATTCACACTGGCACTCATTCAAAGATTTGCAGGCTTGAAAAGAAGTAGGAAAATACAACTCACTTGTGAAGAAAAGCCAACCAAGTAAAACTGACTCAGAACTGATATTGATCTTTTAATATCTCCCATATATCTGCTTATCTCTTTGAACACCTGGAATACAGTTATGGAAACTGGAAGAGGTTAAACCAAACATATAGAGATGTAACCTACCATGTCTGAGATGAAAAATACACTGAATAGGATTAACAGCAGATTAGAAATTGAAGAAAAGATTGATAAACTTGAAGAAAGCAATAGAAACTTCCAAATGAAGCAATGAAAAAAAAAAACAACAATTAAAAAATGAGAAAAAAGCATCAGGAGACTTTGGGACAACTTTAAGCTCCCCAACATATATGTAATTAAAGTCCACAAGGAGAAGGGAACAGGGGAGAGAGAAAAATTATTTGAAAAATTGATGGCCAGAAATTATACAAATTTTATGAAAATATAGTTCAGAGAACAAAGAATCTCAATAAACAACAAACACAAAAAATACTTTGAAAAAAACCTGTACCAAAGTACAGGTTGCTCCATACCAATAATAAAGAGAAAATTTAAAATGATCATCAACAACAAAAAAGACATTATATGGAAATAAACAAAGGTAAAGATACTGAATGCAGCAAAATATTTGAATACTGAAAGAAAAAATTATCAACCTAGAATACATTGCAGAGCAAAAATATCTTTAAAAAATACTTTTTTTTTTGACAGGTGATGAGACTTGAGTGAAGTGGCTATTCTCAGGCACAAGTATAGAACACCACAGCCTTGACCTTGTGGCCTTAAGTGATCTTCTCAAATAACAGAGATTATAGGCGTGCACCACTGAGCCCAGCCAAGACCTTTTTTTAGACATATAAATGTAGAATTACTTAATCATTGGAAGATGTAAACTCTAAAAATGATAAAGGAAGTCATTTAGTAGAAGGAAAATGGTACCAGATGAAAACATGGATCTGTGAACAGAAATGAAGAACACCAGAAATGGTAGATTCATTAGTAAATATAAAAGCCTTTTGAGAATTATGTCTCTTTAAAAGATAATCACAGGTTTGGTGCAGTGACTCACCCCTGTAATACCAGTACTTTGGGAGGCTGAAGTGGGAAGATTACTTGAGCCCCAAAGTTGGAGACCAACCTAGGCAACACAGTGAGACCTCATCTCCACAACTTGGGAAGTTGAGGTAGGAGGATCACTTGAGCCCAGGAGGTTGAGACTGTGGTGAGCTGTGATTGTGTCACACCAGCCTGGGTGACAGAGTGAGACTCTGACACAAAAAAAGAAAAAAAATAATTGCCTAACAATAATGTATTGTGCAACTATGACATATGTATAAAGTCAAATATGACATTAGCATAAAGGAGGGAAGAAATGAAACCAGACCACTAACATATCATGAGGGTGGACTCCCAAAACCCTAGAATTTATTAAAAATTGTGTACTTATTCTTCATGTTTAAACTTCAGTCACATCCAAAGTACTTTATGTTTGAGGCAATACACCTACAGAGACACTTATTTTACTGCTCAAAACAGTTTTTTGACTCACCAAGTTTGATGCCTTTTAGTGCTTCTGCCGTTTTGGTTTCACTTCTTCCACATTGGCAAAACGCTTCCCTTTGAGAACTATTTCCATCCAGGGGGAGAAAAAAGTTGTTCAGGGCAGGATTGGTTGACTAGGGAGGGTAGGGTACAAGGGTTATGACATTTTTTGTCAAAAACTGCTGAACACTCAGTGCGGTGTGGGCAGGTTGTTTGTATAAATCATTCATCATGAAATGGGCAAAAGCAATGAAAAAATCTTCACCAAAAAATGCCCTGAAGCCAAGCTCAGCCTCTCACAACAACACTAACTGGTACACTGATACCAATGGGTTCCTAGAAAACTTACCTAGTAGGGAAAACCTATACTACAAGGGGCCTGCCCTTCAAAAATATAATTCCATTTTTTTGGGGGGGGTCCCCTCATATATGTGAATGTTATACTATCATGTGAAGGTAACCTGTATATAATGAATACTAAAACAACCAGAATAGCAAAACAAAGGGTTATAGCTAATAAGCCAACAAAAGAGATAAGCAACAATCATTAAAAAAAAAAAAAATACTTAAAGTAGGAAAAGATTTTTAAAAGTGAATGAAGAGCAGGTGAAAGAAATAGTCCAGAAATAGCAAATGATATACTTAATAATATGTTATTATATTAAATGTAAATGGACTAAATACCCTGATTTAAAAGTATAAATTGCAAAACTGATTTTAAAAAATAAGAATGAATTATATGTTACTGATCAATATAAAGACAAATATAAGTTAAAAGTAGAAGGATGAAAAAATATATCACACTTAAACTAGTCAAAAGAAAGTTGAAATAGATATGTTAGTATCAGGCAAAGTGGATTTCAGAGGAAAAAAGTATAACAAGGTAAAAAGAAGATCATACCTTAACAGATAAAGTGGTCATTTTATCAAGAAAGCATACAATTCTATATGTTTATGCACCTAGTGGAACTGGAAAATACAGAGGAAAGGTATACATATAAAAGACTTAAACAACACTATCAGCCAACTTGATCTAACATTTATAAAACACTGTACTCTCCAATAGTAAAATACACATTATTTTCAAGTGTATATGGAATATTTATCAAAAGAGACTATATTTTGGGTCATAAAAGATGTCTTCATAAATTTTTTAAAAAATTAAAGTCAGTCAAAATACATCCTCTTATATTGAAGTTATAGTATAAATTGATTCCAAAATAGATTGGAAAATAATCAAATATTTAGAAACTCAATAACACACTTTTAAACAACTCATGGATCAAAGTTAAAATAAAAGGAGAAAAGTAGAAATTAACTTGAACTGAATGAAAATACAAACAAGAAAATTTGTGAGATGTCACTAAAACTGCACTTAGAAGAAAATTTATAGTACTAACTACTTTATATATATAGAAAAAGTCTCTAATGAATGACCTCAGCTTCTACCTTCAGAAACTAGAAGCACTTAAACTAGTCAAAAGAAAGCTGAAATAGATATGTTAATATCAAAGTGGATTTCAGAGAAAAAAATTCATAACAAAGTAAAAAGATCATACCATAATAGATAAAGGAGTCATTTTATCAAGAGAGCATACATATACAAGATCAAATGTAACTAAAAGTAAGCAGAAGAAAGGAAATAATAAGCATCAGAATGAAAACCAATGAAATAGAAAAACATAAAAATAAAAACCAGCAGACTCAAAAGCTAGTTCTTTGCAACAGTAAATATAATTGAAGTGTTCAACAACTGTAACTTTGCAGTAGCTTTGTTCACACTAGCTTGTTATAATTCAAACCTAAAAATCTCATTTTATAATTCACCCTTAGTAGTAGTGCACAAAATTTACCTCCCTTGTGTGTGATTGCTGTAACCCTTTCGTGAACTCACCTCCCCACAAGTTCTTATTGACTGCCCTCCTTTGGTTGACTGAAACCAGATGATCTGTCAAGAATGTAATCTTAACTACCCCAACCTTCTAGTAAAGCAGTAAACCATGTCCCGCCTGATGGGAAGCTCAAGATAAACTGCTGTTCTGGAATTGCTCAAAATAAACTGTTCTAATCTATAATCAAATTCCTGTGCCTCCCCATCCTCTTGTGGTTTTTGCCTTTATAAACTCTTTATATACTTTGTTTGGGGTTGAGAGATCTTTTTGGCACTAGCCATTCTCAATCGCCGGCTAATAAAGAACTCATAATTTAGCCCTCTGTGTGTTAAAGACTGTTTTCTTGCATTCTAGCCATAACATTTGGAGGCCCCAGTGAGATCTCCTCCAACCTCAGGAGGCAGCCTCACTCCAGCTTTCCCCAAGTCAGGTGGAGGAATTATAGGGAAGGCACCCCCTGAAGCTGTTCCATAACCTCTCATCTAGCCCGGAGAGAGCATGAAAAACCATTGACTTCCCATCACCTAAAAAAGTCTGAGTCCATCTGCATCTCCTAGGAGGTAAGAATTTATCTGCTCTATTTATGGCCACTCTGTTAAGGACATCTGAGCCTGACGAGGCCATCCCTTAGACTCTATTCATTAAACCAAGACTTTGGCCAAATAGAGTCTTGGTTCAGTATCTGATTTCAATTTGTACCCTCTTTGGTTTTGGACAGCATATGCTATTCTTAAACCCCTGCCACTCTTGGCTCCTTTCTGTACTTTACATCCTTGCTGTGCTTTTCACCATAGGGCTTGCTTCTGCAGCCCCCCAAGATTGGCATTCTAAACTTCTACTAGCCCTTGCTTACCTCCTCATAATTGGAGGTCTGATCCTCATCAGGTGCTTCCTGCAATTCATTGGTTTTGACAATACGGGGTCACAGGCTTCTAAGACCTCCAGTCACCTGGACTGTACGATAAAGAATTTCTGTCAAGTTTATGGAGGATTATAGTATCTGTCTCTCCAAAGGCAGACATTGGATCTTCTGTAAGAATGATTGACCTGTGTTTAATGTTGAATGACCCTTCACTGGGTCTTTAGATGTACATGTTAGTCTGTCTGGAAGGTAGTTACAGAAACCCCTGGTCATCCTGATCAGTTTCCCTATGTCGACCAATGGTTAGCCCCAGTTCAGAATCCTCCACCCTGGCTGAAAGCATGTTCCTTTAAAACCACCAGTTGAATCCTGGCCTCTAAACCTCTTAGTGGGCCCAGTTGTCATCATCCTCATGTTTCTCACCCACCACCATTCGAGCCCCTTACCTGTGAAGGAATTCCTCCTTTCCCATTAACCCCAACCCCTGCCTCTACTGGGCTATATCCCGTGTTACCCCCATCAATGGAGGACCCCCTTGAAGGTCCAGATATCTCTACTTTTAGTCCTCCTCCTTATAATCCTCAGACTTCTTCACTTACCATCACTTCTTCCACCTCCCCTTTGCCCTGTCTGTGTTTGGCCACCTGCTTCTGATCTCAAACAAATCTAGCCCCTCTCCTTTCCCTCTGGGAAGTCCCTCCTCCTCAGGGGACAGATCGAACCGGACGGCCTTTCTTAGTTTATGCTCCTTTTTCCACTTCTGATTTTTATCATTGGAAATACCCAAATCCGACATTTTCAGTTAAACCGCAGATTCTGACTTCCTTAATGAAGTCAGTCATGCGAACACATCACCCTACCTGGGACGATTGTCAACAGCTCCTCCTGACTCTTCAGAAGTCAGCTCTTCCTGAAGAGCAGGAACGTATCTGGGCCAAGGTTAAGAAATCTGTTCTGGCTTCGACTGCAGATACAGAGAAGATAAATCAAGAAATGCTAAATGAAATTTTCCTCTCTTCCCATCCAGTCTGGGACCCTTACACGTCTGCAGGGTTCAGGGCATTGGACTCCTATCACCAGACTCTATTAGCTGGTTTAAAGAAAACAGTCCAAAAACCTATCAATTGTTCAGGTTCCCGAGGAGTCACTGGGGGCATTTCTTAAATGCCTTTGGGAGGTGTTCCATACTTATATCCCATGTGACCCTTTGGCACCTAAAAACCCAGAAAAAGTTGCAAAAACTAGAGGGCTTTGCAGGTATAAATATTTCTCAGCTACTTGAAGTAGCTCAAAAGATTTTTGTCTGGGTTTGGTGACTCAGCCTGCAATCCCACACTTTGGGAGGCTGAGGCTAGTGGATTGCCTGAGCCTGCGGGTTCTAGACCCACTTGGGCAAGTTAGTGAGACCGCATCTCTACAATAAATAAAAAACTAGCCAGGTGTGGCAGCATGTGCCTGTAGTTCTGGCTACTTGGAAGGCTGAGGCAGAAGGATCGCTAGAGCCCAGCAGGTTGAGGCTGCGGTGGCTGGGAGCCGCCACTGCACTCCAGTCTGGGTGACAGAGTGAGACTCCAACTCCAAAAAAAAAAAAAAAAAGGTTTTTAATAACTGAGATGCTGAAAAGCCAAAACAGGCAGTTTAAGCAGCTAATAAGATCGCCAAAAGACAAGCCAAAATCCTGGTGACAGCCCTCCAGGTCCTGGGAACCAATAACAAGCCCCCTTGTCACAAGTGAGATCCTAGCCAGAAAGGGCAAAAAACCAGACGCACTCTGCTGGCAAAAACCAGTGTGCCTATTACAAGGAGTTAGGGCATTTGGTTAAAGATTGTCCTTGCTGCCCAAAGCCAGAGGACCCTAAACCAGTCTTGGTTCTGTCCTCTGCTGGGGAAGTTAAAAAAGACTCGGACTGAGGAGGCCAAGGCTCTTTTTCCTTAGACCCCAAGAACCCATGGTAACAGCAGCTATCGAGGGCCACCCAATCCCACTTCTAGTGGACATTGGAGCAGAACTCTCAGTCCTAAAATTACCATTAGTACCCATGTCTGATAAGCAAATTTCTGTACAGGGGGCAACAGGTGCAGTCACAAACTGTAAGTTTGCCTCCAACTGGATAGTTGATTTAGGTAAAAAACAGGTTACCCAGTCATTCCTGATAGCCCTGGATGGTCCATATCCTCTTATGGACCAAGACTTGCTCCAGAAACTAAGAGCAACTGTTATGTTTTCACCTGATGAGACCAAAATGTATATTCCTACTGGCACTGCTTAGCAAATGGTATTAACTGTCCCACTTTTTAAAAAACACCTTTTGACCTCTTCTAACTCCACTGAGAGCACCCCACCAGTTTTGCTTCAACAGCTACAGCAAAAATTGGTCTGGAGAGAAAAAAAATTCACCAGAATTGGTGTAGCATCATCCCCCAGTTGTGATGAGTTTTTTGGCATCTGCCACCCCAGTCTGTGTATGTCAATACCCTATGAGCCTACAGGGTATTGCTCTTCATTTCAAAAGACTTTTAAGAGCTAGTATACTAATTCTGTGCCAATCATCATGGAACACTCCTTTCATGCCAGTCCAAAAACCATGAAATTCTGACTACTGACCAGTTCAGGACTTAAGGAAAGTCAATAAATGAGCTAAAATTATCCATCCTACTGTTCCCAACCTGTACATGTTGCTCAGCCTGCTTCCCCCTCAACATCAAGTGTACACTGCTAGATTTAAAAAATGCCTTCTTCTCTATTCCTTTATCCCCTTAGTCAACCCATCTTTGTCTTTGACAGGACAGATCTTGACTCAGGGGACACCAGTCAGCTATCTTGGACTCGGTTGCCACAGGGATTCAAGAACTCCCTGACTCTCTTCAGGGAAGCCTTACAACAGAACCTAGTGGGGTTCCATGCCTTGCATTCTAAATGTACTTTACTCTAGTACATAGATAATTACTTGCTCACAGTGGCGAACTTAAACACCTGTTTAAAAGGTACCAAAGCCTTGTTACAGCTTCTCCAGGACTTGGGCTACCGTGTCTCAGCTAAAAAGGCACAGCTCTGCTCAACCAAAGTCTCCTATCTGGGGTACCAGCTAACAAAGGGTAAGCAAACCCTAATTGTGGCCTGAAAAAAGGTCATCCTCTGAATCCCCACACCAACCTCAAAAAAACAGGTCTGAGTTCCTGGGGGCAGTGGAATACTGTTGGCTGTGAATTCTGGGATTTGCTAAAATTGCCAAGCCCCTGTATACAGCCACTGCAAGAAATCAGCCCCTGAAATAGACTGCTACTGAAGAACAAGCATTTCAGCAATTAAAAACAGCCCTAACTCAGGCATAGGCTTTAGCCCTTCTAGATGTTACCAAGACTTTTCATTTGTTTGTCATGAACAGTGGGGAATCATGAAGGGGGTTCTTACCCAGACCCTAGGACCTGGAGGCGACCTGTGGCTTACTTATCAAAAAGACTGAATCCAGTAGCTTTGGCTGGCCATCCTGTCTTCAAGCCATCACCACTATGGCTATACTGGTTAAAGAGGCAGACAAGCTGACTTTTGGTCAAAACCTGGCCTTAATAGCACCCTATGCTGTTGAAATTCTGCTCAGGGGAGCCTCTGGTGCTGGCTGTCTAACACTTCTATTACCCAATACCAAAGTCTCCTACTTGACCATCCCAGACTAACCTCTCCCACTCAGAGCCTCAGTCCAGCTACCTTGTTGCCTAACGATGACCTGGAGGTGCCAATTCATGACTGTGAGGATGTACTGAACCTGTCACAAGTGAGCCGACCCAACCTACGAGACACTCCTCTGGACCAGGCTGATGTTAACCTGTTCATGGATGGTAGCAGCTTGGTAACTCAGGGAATCCATAAGGCAGGTGCAGCAGTCATGACCGCTCGTGATGCAATCTGGTCACAGTCTCTACCCAACGGCACCTTGGCACAAAAGGCAAAACTTATCACCTTAACCCAGGCTCTGTGATGGGGAACAGGAAAGTGAGTCAACCTTTACACCGACAGCAGGTATGCCTTTGCTACCCTTCATATGCATGCCATGATCTATAAGGAACAAGGACTTCTCACCATGGCAGGTAAAACTAAAAAAAAAGAGGAAATTTTAACCCTTCTAGAGGCTATATGGTTCCCCCAAAAGATAACTGTCATACATTGCAGGGGACACCAAAAATCAAACACTCCAGAAACAACTGGAAATCGTCTGGCGGACTGGGTGGCTCGAGAGGCAGCAAAACTTCCAGTTGAACCCCTAACCATCCTACTAACTAAAACTTTTCCAGTTTCTTCCCTCCCACAACAACCTACATATACTCAAAGAGAAGAAGAACAAGCGAACCTGGTAGAAACTCACAAAAAACCTACAGGATGTTGGGTTAAAGACTCTACAATTATCTTGCCTACAACCCTCACACAAACCTTAATAAAACAACTCCATTCTACCATCCATTTAGGTGGTACCAAGATGAACGAACTGTTAAATCGTTATTATCATATTAATGATTTAAAAGGCCTGGCCACCTTAGTGGCCAAAATGTGCCCTGCTTGTGCCCGAGTTAATGCAAAGGAAGACCCAAGACCTTCTGACGGAATCAGGGCCCAAGGACTAAGCCCTAAATAAATAAATAAATAAATAAATTTCACTGAGATAAAACCCCCTCATGCGGGGCACAACTATCTACTAATATTTATAGATACTTTTTCTGGATGGGTTGAAGTTTTGCCACAAAAGATAAAACCACACTTATGATTACAAGGTTTTTCCTAAATGAAATTATTCCTAGGTTTAAACTCCCCCTCTCTATTGGCTCTGATAATGGTCCTACCTTCACCTCTTCCATAGCCCATCAGGTCAGCAAAGTGTTAGGCATAACTTGGTAACTACATTGCACTTACTGACCACAAAGTTCTGGACAGGTAAAACTCATAAGCCAAACTCTAAAAAATACTTTAACTAAATTAATAATAAAAACTCATGAAAAACGGACAAACCTCTTACCCTTGGCCCTCCTTTGGGCCCAATATACCCCATACAAGTCTGGATTTACCCCATATAAAATTATGTTTGGAAGGCCCCCTCCTTTGTTACCCTGGCTACAGGATCCCTTTTTTAAAAAAATTACTAATCAATCTCTGTTAAAGTATCTCCAGTCCCTCCAACAGGTCCAGGCTACTGTCCACTCCAATGTCTGTGCCATCTTGCTGACTCCGTCCTCCATGCCTTGCCATCCGTTCCAGCCTGGGGATCTGGTCTATGTCAAAAAGTTCCAGAAAGAAAGACTGGCCCCTACCTGAAAGGGATCTTTTATCATCATCCTCACCACTCTGACAGCACTCAAGATCAACAGAATACCAGCCTGGATTACTCACGAATCAAAGAAGCAAAGAATAACAACCATCAATGGGCGGCCATGCCTGGATTCGGTCCTCTCAAGCTAAGACTGCCACGTTCTGGTGTTTCTTAACTTATCTCCCCCTAGGAAACCTAGGATGCGGGAAATACTCTGTATTCTTTCACTTTAACCTCATTTACTTCAGGGCAGGTCCTAGCCAGTCAAAACTGGTCTTGGACATTTCATAAAGCCCGTCCTGTTCTTTTCAAGGTCAACCTATGCAATCTACTGCCCCTAGGAGATCGAGTAAGCTACCTGAATCCCCATGAGTTTCTCTGGCCCAACTCAAGGGGGAAAGCCACAAAAACCTCCCTCAATGCTTGTCCCAGCCCAACACCAAAGGTATATTTATGTCCTAGAAACCCTGACTCACCATCATGTAATAACACAAATCACTTTTTCTGCCCATATTGGAAATGCATCACCATTGCCACCTACCAAGGGGGGCCAAATAACACCTCTAAGCTTATTCACTGGCAAGCTTCCAGTCCAGATCCGACGCAGGTGTCTATATACATAAAAGTTGTTAATCCAAACCACTATTCTTGGAGTACAGGCTCCACCTGGGGTATACGGGCTTATGTATCTGAACAAGACCCAGGTACCCTGTTCACTATTCAGCGACATATTCTCACCCATAAACCTGTAGCCAAACCAATAAAACCACTGGCAGAGCTAAATAATCCCCTATCTAGCTATCACCAGCTTCCACCACAGCATCTGTCCCTTATTAACCAAGGTGCTACCCCAAATCCGCCTCAGCGGGCTCCAGAAAAACTCCCTCCCCTGGGATGCCAACCTCCTAGTCTGTTTCCCATGTTAACTGGCATGAACCGCCTACTAAATGCTACCTGGCCAAAATTAGCACAGGATTGCTGACTGCTTAAAGACCAAACCTCCGTACTATATAAGGTTAGAAGTTGAAACTCCTATTGTCAGTAATGCTAAAAAATCCTGTTCTCCTAAAATAATTCATGTTACAATAAAACATATAACCGGTAATGCCTCTTGTCTCCTAACTTCAAACTTCAACCTCATAGTTTTCCCATTTTCTACTATATGTAATTTATCTTTCACACTAACCATGACTAAATCTATGGCTTATATTGCCCCAACCAATACTTGGTTTGGTTGGGGCAATATAGCCCTTCTACTCAATCCTCCAGGGCTCCAAGCTGCACGTAAAAAACGTGCTGTCCCTTTGCCAGTGGCTGCCTTAATAGGCCTCGGTTGTAGCCGGGACAACTACACTAAGCACCGCTGCCCTGGTTCATAAAAAATTAAGACTAACTAACTTTGTACAAGACATTAATTTTGACTTAAATTATATGCAGTCTGCCATAGACCAACTCCATAACCAGGTAAATTCCTTAGCAGAAGTTATCCTCCAAAATTGGAGAGGTCTAGATTTACTCTTCTTATCCCAAGGAGGACTTTGTGCGGCTTTCAGGGACACATGTTGTTTCTATGCCAATAAGTCTGGCATCATCAAAAACACTCTCTGATACATCTGAAAAAATATTTAAAAAGACAAAGAAAACTAGACAATACTAAATCTTGGTCCAGTCCATGTTTAATTGAAACCTCTGGCTAACAACTCTTATCACCAGTTTGGCCGGTCCTCTCATTCTACTCCTTCCAGTTTGTTAATAGGACACAGCATTTTAAATTAAATTATTAACTTCATAAAACAACAAATCAGTTCTGTAAAACTCATGTACCTAAAAATCCACTATAATCCAATACCAGTAACTGACAAGTCATTGCTTTGACTTATGAACAACTAAAAGGGGGGTATGAAATGTTTGACAACTGTAACTTTGTTAATCAGTGGCTTTATTTATACTAGATTGTTATAATTTAACCCTAAAAACCCCATATTATAATTCACCCTTAGTAGTTGTGCACAAAATTTACCCACCTTGCGTGTGATTGCTATAACCATTTCGTGAACTCACCTCCCCACAAGTTCTTATCTACTGCCCCCTTTTGCTTGAATGAAACCAGATGTTTTGTCAAGAATGTAATCTTAGCTACCCCAACCTTCCAGCAAAGCATTAAACCATGTCCCACCTGATGGGAAGCTCAAGATAAACTGCGGTTCTGGAATTGCTCAAAATAAACTGTTCTGTTCTAACCTATAACCAAATTCTTGTGCCTCCCCCACCCTCTTGTGTTTTTTGCCTTATAAACTCTTTACATGCTTTGCTCAGGGTCAAGAGATCTTTTTGGTACTAGCCACTCTCAATTGCCGGCTAATAAAGAACTCATAATTCAGCCCTCTGTGTGTTAAAGACTGTTTTCTTGCAATCTGGCCATAACATAATAGATGAACCTTTAGCCAGAGTGATTAGAAGAGAGGTAACAAACAAATGCTCAATATCAGGAATGGGAAAGGTTCCATCACACAGATTCTATTGACATTAAAATGAAAATAAGAGAATATTACGAACAATAATTTGCCAATAAATTTGACAACATGAATAAAATAAGCAGATTTCTTGAGAACACACATTACTTAAATTCACTTAAGAAAAAAAGTGATGCAAACAACACTATATTTATTAAATAAATGGAATGTTTTATAAATCTTCCCACAAGAAAATTTCAGTTCCAGATGACTTCACTGGTAAAATAATACTATTGATGTTACACAAAATTTTTCAGAAAATTGAAGACAATACTTCTCAGTTTATTTCATGAGACTAACATCAGTCTGACATGAAAGCTAGACAAAGACATTGTAAGAAAATAAAACTATAGACCAGTATTTCTTATAACATATATGCAAAACATCTAAATTTTAGTCAAATTGAATCCAACAATATTTTTGAAAGGATGATATATCTTAGCCAAGTAGGTTTATCTAAGGAATTAAAGGTTAGTTTAAAAATTGAAAATCAATCTGTTATGATTCATCATATTAATAACCCACAAAAGAGGCCAGACTCTGTGTTTCAGCCTGTAATCCCAGCACTTTGGGAGGCCGAGGTGAGTGGATTGTCTAAGCCCATGGGTTTGAGACCAGCCTGGGCAACTTGGTGAGATTTTATCTCTACCAAAAAAAAAAAATTAGCTGGGCATGGTAGCACGCGTCTGTAGTTCTGGCTACTTGGAAGATTGAGGCAAAAGGATCACTGAAGCCCAGCAGGTCAATGTTGGGGTCAATGTTGGGGTAACCACAGGCCAATGTTGGAGTAACCATGAGTGTACCACTGCACTCCAGCCTGGGTGTACCACTCAAATTCAAAAAACAAAAACAAAAGAAAAGCTATATAATTATTTCCATACATATAGGAAAAGAATTTGACAAACCCCCAAACAATTCATGATTAAAAAAAATCAGAGCAAACAGGAATAGAAGGTAACTTTTTTTAACTTTATAAAAAACATTGTTGAAAATCTCACAGCGAATGTAATAATGACGAAACACTGAATGCTTTTTTCCCAATTTTAGGAACAAGGCAAGGATTTCCACTCACACTGTTCTAGGGAGTCACTAGTACATTCAAGTAATGAAAAGACAGTAGTTGACTTCTGGGATGACAAAATGAGGATTTCCATGGACCCTCTTTCTAGTGAAACAAACAATTAGTGAAAATTTCTTGTTTGTTTATTTAAAAAATCAACAATTTACAGTTTCTGGAAGTTGTTCTAAGCATATTTAGAAAATGAAGAAACAGTTATTTAAGAAAAGTTACTAATCTTAGTATTCTTACTGAGTCTTTAGCATTGGTACCAGGAACTGCTCCCTCCCCTCCACTCGGCTCAGCATAATGGGAGCTTCAATTCTGGACATGTGCAGCAAAGAACACAGGGCTCCCACTCCCCTTGCCTCCCTGTGTCTCCTGGAAAGAATAAACCACCAGAATTTCTTTTGACTCTCCCTCCAAATTTACTGAGAGATCAGAGGCTCCCTTTTACTACATAGCCTCCACTCATAGGACAAAGGCTCTACTCCAGGCATAACAGAACAAAAATACTGGGAGCCTTATTGCCCTTGCTATATAGTATACTTGCAGGGTGAAGATCTAATGCCAACTGTGGTACACCAAGAATACCAAAGAGTATTGTCCTCAACTAATGGCTGGCTTTGCAAAGCAGTAGCGTCACTCTGAGAACTGGGCCACTGTTTCTGCCCCAAGCTCCGTAGTGGTTCAGAGGTTTTGCACAGAAGGAGAAGCAAATTATAATACCAGAGAGCTTTGAAGCTGTCTCTATGAGAACTGTTTGGGGCAGAGTGCATGCAAGTTAAAGTCTAAGGAAATTGTTTAAAACAACGGAGATTTTGGGTGTTGGCAATTAAGGAGGCTGGTAGCTCCATAAGAGAAACAAGCTAAACCATAAACCAACTAGAAGTTTACCAGATAAAATCAGGCAAATAGCTAGAAGAATGCAACTCACTTATAGGGGCCCACCAAAGATCATCTCTGACACTAACTTCAAGTACCATTGAATTTATTGGATTATATGACTCAAGTGACAAAGCAGCTTGTAAAACAGCTTGGACCCATTGTAGAACCTTCTCTTGTAGAACCTTCACTCAAAACTAGCAGCTCTTTGGGCCACTCAGTAAATGGGTCAGAGTAGCATACCCAATTGTGGGATATGTTGTTTTCAAATCCAAAATGGCCTGCTAAATATCGTGCTTCTCTTCTGGTTGTAGGATAGGTCAGGTGCAACAAGTTATTCTTTATCTTCAAAGGGATATCTCAATATGCCCGCATCACTGGGTCCCTAGAAATTTCACTGAATTTGAAGGTCCCTGCATTTTTGTCAAATTTATTTCCTACCCTCTGACATGCAAATGACAAATGAATGTCATATCTAGAGTAGTTGCTACTTCTTGTTCACTAGATCCAATCAGCATGAGGTCATCAATGTAACAAGCCAGTGTGGTATCTTATGGAAAATTGGTCAAGATGCTTGTGAACTCAATTATGATAGTGCTGGAGAATTCTTTCATCCATGCTATAGACTGGATGTTTGTATTCCCTCACCCCTCAAATTCATATGTTAAAACCTAATCCCCAGTGTGATGGTATTTGGTGATGGTGTCATTGGGAGGTGATTAGTTCATGAGGGCTCCCTTGTGAATGGGATTAGTATCCTTCTATATGAGAGCCCAGAGAAATCTCTTGAGCCCTTCTGCCATGTGGGGACACAAGAAAACGATTTTCTATGAATCAGGAAGCAGGCCTTAGGTAGACACCAAATCTGCTGGTGCTTTAATCTTGGACTCCCCAGCACCAGAACCATAAGAAATAAATTTCTGTCTTTATAAGCCACCCAGTCTATGGTTTTCTAACAGCCTAAATAGATTAAAACAATCCATCAGTTATTTAGAAGTGTGCTTTTTATTCTCTAAGTATTTGGGGATTTTTCAGCTGTTATTATTAGTTTAATTACATTGTGGTCTTAGAACACATACTGTATGATATCATTTCTTTTAAATTTGTTAAGATCACATTCTATGGCTCAGAATGTGATCTGTCTTGGTGGATATCCCATGTGAACTCTAGAAGAATGCATAATCTGTTGGTTGGATGAAGTAGTCTATAGAGTCAATTACAGCCGGTTGATAGTGCTGTTGAATTTAACTATGTCTGTATTTATTTTCTGCCTGGTAGATCTGTCTATTTCTGATATAGGAATGTTGAAGTCTCCAACTATCGTAGTGGATTCATCTATTTCTCCTTGCATTCACATTAAGTATGTGAATGCAAGGAGAAACAGGTGCCATACCATTTTGGAGGATTTACCACTTTATCATTATGCTATGCCCCATTTTATCTCTGATAACTTTCCTTGCTCTGAAATTTGTTCTGTCTATATTTAATAAAATCTTATTTTCTTTCAATTAGTGTTAGCATGCTATATCTTTTCCCATCCTTTTACTTTCAATTTATAGGTGTCCTTATATTTAAAGTGGGTTCCTGGTAGACAACATATAGTTAATTGGACCTTGGTTTTTTTTTTATTATCCACTTTGACTTTTAATTGACGTATTTAGACCATTGATGTTTAAAGTGATTATTGATATAGATTAATAGCTACCATATTTGTTACTATTTTCTATTAGTTGCTCTTATTCTTTGTTCCTATTTTTGTCTTCCACTCTTTTCCTGCCTTTTTGTTTTACTTTCGATAAAGTGCAAACGTTCCTCAACTCAGAATGGGGTTATACGCTGATAAACCCATGGCAAGTTGAAAATATCGTAAAGCAAAAATGCATTTAATACACCTAATCTACTGTAGGGTGGGGAAAGCAATGAAAACTCCAGAATTACATGCCTTTGGGAATACAATCTCTCAACCCCTTAAATAAAACGGATTTTATTAAAACAAGTATTTTAATAAGTGGACTTGAAGAATTATGGTAAAAGCAGTCCTGAGTGCTAATTGCTTTGCCTGGCCGACTCAAGCACTTGGCTGCCGCATCCTGCGCATGTGCAACTTCGCCATCTTGGGGGTCACCTTCCTGGGCCCGTAGCCGGGAGGCAGGTAATCCCCAAACTTCCAGGTTTCCCAACGACCCTCACAAGCCTGGTTCCTCACCGCCCTGGAAGCAGAAGTTAGCGTGTGGACCAGGGGGAGGCGGCGAGTGCCAGCTGTGAGGAGGCGCCCGGCGGATCCCGCGGGGGCACACCCGGTAGGTGCGCGTGCGCGAGCTTTTGGGGGCGCTTGGGGGTGAGAGGGCGTCTCGGTCGAGAGAAGCGGCCGGATCCTAGTTCGTATGAGTCGGGTCTTTGCGCTGGTTGGCGCGGTCCATGAGGCTCTGGGGAAGCGGCATGTGCGCATGCGTGCTTGCTGTGTGCACTCCGCCTGCGTGGGGCGCTGGCCCGGATGGGAGGGTATAGGAGGGCGCGGGGCGGCGCGACCTAGCAGCCGGGTTCGGGTCCGGTTTGTGTCCCAAGTGGCTCTAGTTTAGGTTTATAAAAGATACATTCTAGGATTCTAGGGACTCGGATTTGGGGTCCTGGGTGAAAGTACCAAATATGAATGTGTCTTCTAGTCTTAAGTCCTAATTGCCATGGAACAAATCAGCTCCTATGAGGTTAGGATAGAATTCCAAAAACAGAAATCCCACCTGGGAGAGAATCTATGCGACATTTGCTCTCTCTCCAGGGTTTCAGAGTGGAGACAGTCCCAGAAAGGGTAAGTCCTAGAACTGCTGGGCGGAGCACTTCCTTTGTTGGCCAACTGAGTGGAATGCCACTACATCCATATTTCAAAAAGATTGTGAGACAGTGTACATTTGAGGACAAATTTCAGAAACTAGAGATGAGTTAGGTCGGAAGGGCAAAGGGTAGGTTGCAAAAGAAATGTTATCTCCCTAAGGAGTTTTAACAGGGAAGTAAGTTACTAATCACAGCTGAGGAAGTTCCAATCGCAGTCTTCCCTAGACAATCTCACCTTCCTTGGTCCATCCTTCTTATTTCTGTGTGTATAGGTATACTGTTCCGAACATTTTACATAAATGGGATTACATGTGGCCTTTTGTGTTTGTAACATTTGTCAGTCCCACATTCCTTTTTATTATCAAATAGTATTCCATTACATTTGGTGATTGCCTGCCCCAAATTGGGTTCAGATTCAAGACACACCAAGAAGGCATGAAATGATTTATTACTTATGTCACTGAACTTCCTGGGCAGAACAGGGCAGCACCCCAAAGTAGTCGGAAATAGTTTGAGTAGCTTGAGAAAGAATAGGAGCAAGTGGCCTGGTTTTTATTGTGGTTAAAGGGTGGAACAGTTTACGAATAAGTAGACATGGCCTTGTGTGGTTTAAACATCTTACCAGTGTCAGCGGAGGGAGCCATGAGCTTGCTTACCAGATTGTCCCAGACTGTTCAAATGTAGAACTGAGTGGGAAGAAAGTTAGAGCTAGAAAGCTGTCAGTAGTCAAACATCAAAAATAGAATTAGATTCTTAGTTGCATTGTACCCCTGAGGTTTGGCTGAAATGTGCCCATGTTTTGTTTAATTGATTTTGAGCTTGTTTTTAAGTAAGCTGTTATCACAATCTATAAGGAATTAACCTGAAGCTAAGGGAGATGCAGACTCCATTAAATGCCTTGTTTAAGACCTCAGTGTTGTGTATTTTAAGAAGTAAAATGACTGCTTTGGTTACTATGAATAATATCTGGAAACTCAATGGGGATAATAAACATCTTGATGGGGACTTCTATTGTGGTTTTATTATGTGCACAGACTTCTGTGACCTTGATTTATATTTTTTGTATGAAAAAAGCAGGTGATGGATTTCAGGGTTATTTACCCTAAAGGGAACAACCTTGGATAAGGAAGTGTTATTTCCTTGTCACTGGCAAGATCATTTGGCCCAAGATGTACAGATGGGGACTGATTGTTGGCCAAGGCATCCAGTGTTAAGGTGACTAGCTAAAATCGCCATAAATTGGAATCAGCTACAAAGTTAGAGGACATAATCTCCATACAAGATGTCCCTTACCTCTGTAACTTTTGAGTTACTCTCAGAACACTTTCAGGTTTGATAATTCACTAGAATTGGGACTCACAGAACTTATTGAAAGCTGTTATACTCACGATTATGGTTTATTACAGGGAAAGGATACAGATTAAGATCAGCTAAAGGAAGGGACATAAAGGGCAGTGTCCAAGAGGGGTCCACACACTTAAAGCTTCCATTGTCCTCTTCCTGTGATTTTTCTCTTACTTTTGGCACTCTTTGTTCTCAAGCCTTCAGACCTAGACTGGACCTATACCATCATCTCTCCAGCTGTCAGGCCTTCAAACCGCACCACTGGCTTTTCTGGGTCTCCAGCATGCATACTAAAGACCGTGGAACTTCCTAACCTTCATAATCACGTGAACCAGTACCTTATTATATCTATCTATCTATCTATCTATCTATCTATCTATCTATCTATCTATCTATCTATCCTCATCATCTAGCTATCAACTCTCTATCTTTCCATGTTTCCTATTGGTTCTTTTTCTGTGCAGAATCCTGACTAATACACTGCCTGATAGATGGAACCAAGAATGGGGCTCATTGCTCCCTACTACACTGCTCTGGAGGGGGATAGTACAGAGATGAGTAAAAATGTGGTGCTTTTTTTTTTTTAATTGGCCATTCCTTTGGTTGCTGTAGATCTTTGACTAGATTTGCAGAATACCTATGAAGTTATTTTAACCAGTGTCTAGTTGTTTACTGTTTTTGAGGGAAAACACGGGCCTGGAGCTTCTGAATCTGCTACTTGCTGATATCATTCTTCATCTTCATTTTTGAAATAGTTTTTTTGATATATGATTATTGGTTGAATTTTTTTCCCTTTTGGTACTTTTAATATGTTCACTGCCTTCTGATTTCCATTTTTTTATGATGAGAAATTGGTGCATCTTAGTGGTTTATTTATGTACTATAACTATTTTCTCTTGCTATCAAGATTATCTCCTTGTCTTTCAACATATTTTTATTATGATGTGTCTCTGTCAGACTCTTTATGTGTTTATCCTACTTGGAGTTTATTAGCTTTCTTGGGTGTAGACATTGGTGTTTTCCACCAAATATATGAAAGTTTCAGCTATTATCAGTTTGAATATCTGCTCCTTTCTTTTATCTCTTTTCAGTATTCCTATTGTGCATATATTGGTGTGCTTAATGATGTCCCACAAAGTCTCTGAGGCACTACATTTTTTGGTTTGTTTTTCTTTTTGTTCTTGAGATTGTAGAATACCTATTGTGTTCTATCTTCAAGTTGGTTCTTTCTACTGCTATTGCATATCTACTGTTCATTCCCTACTGAGCTTTTCTTTTCAATTATTATACTTTTGAACACTATAATGTATATATGGTTCCCATTTATTTGTTTATATTTTCTACTCGGTAAGTTATTATTATTATAGCTTTCTTTTTCCTTTATTTGAACACATTTAGAATATGTGCTTTTATGTCTTTGTCTGCTAAATTCAACATCTAGGTCCCCTCAAAGGCAGTTTCTATTTATTACCTCTTTCCTCTTTTTCCTTTATTTGAACACATTTAGAATACCTGCTTTTATGTCTTTTGTCTGCTAAATTCAACATCTGGGTCCCCTCAAAGGCGGTTTCTATTTATTACCTCTTTCCTTTTTGTATGGGTCAACTTTCCTGTTTCTTTCCATGTCTTGTAATTTTTTGTTGAAAACTGGATATTTTAGATAATATTTTGTGTAACTCTGGATTCTCTTCCTTCTATCCACTGGTCCTATTGTTGTTGCTATTGTTTATCTTTTCATATATCTGTTTAGTGACAAATGAAATGTATTTCCCCTGTAGTGTGCAGCTTCTGATGTTCTTCTCAGATGTGTTTTACTTGTTTGTTTGCTTTGTTTTTGCCCTTTTTTTGAAATTGCTGTTCTAGGGGTCAACTCTGGGTCAGCATAGCTTAGTGGTCAGCATCTGATTGGTCGTATTTTGAGTTGTAAGATTCTATAGGTTTTCATGAATGGGTGCTGTCATACATAAAATACAATTGTTTCCCAGTTGTATTATCACAGGTTTTTATGCTTTTGCAAGAACAGCAGAAAGTGAACAAATCTCAGACTTCAATATCAGGAAATTTTCTATGCTCTTTTTATATGTTATTTTTATAAGTTATTTATAAAACTCTTTTTTATAAGTTATTTATATGACTGTTTTATTTGAATGATGTAAATTTAATGGTACATCTATTGTATATCTCTTTTCAGTTTTATTCATTGGCAGCATATTAGTAGTTTGAAATTGGGCATTGTAGGAGTATTTATGCCATGGAAGTTGGCAACTACAATACAGGTCTTTTTTTGTGAAGGGAGGAGGAAACCTGTTTTAAATATTTATTCACACACTATTGGCACTCTGTCTCCGTGGCCGTTCCTCCTCTTTTCAGGAACCAATGGGACATAATCCCACAGGAAGGCATTTTACCTAACCAGGGTACAGAGATATTTTAGGCAGGAGCTGCAGGGAAGGGCAAATCTCTCATGACCCACTTCTCTTACCTTGTTTCCCAATTGTATCTTCACAGGTTTTTATGCTTTTGAAAGAACAGCAGAAAATGAACAAATCTCAGGTAAGTTGTTTTTTATTTTATACTTTGTGTTACATTGGATTTTGAGATGTGTAAAATAACTATTAAAATGTAAATGTAAAAATAGATAAATGTCAGCCTTTGGGAATATATGGAGTAGCAAGTTAGTAGCAGGACAAAGTATGTTGATGACCTTCAAGTCCTTAGTAATGGTAAAGTTGTCAATGCTGAGTAAAATTTGCCTCTGGTAGCAATAGCAGACATTATCTGTTACAGGAATTGCATTGCAAATAATAACAAAATTGATAATAGAAAATTTCCTGATATTGAAGTCTGAAAATAGTCTTACTTATTTGTTGTCAAAATGTTGATGTTGTGAACAATATTATAATAACAACTTTGAAATAAGTGAAGACTATATGCTCTGATGGTAGAAAACGTGGTGGAAACAGAGCATAGTGCCAAGGCATAACTAGTATAGATTATCAAGGGACTATAATACCAAGGACTAAAGAGAGAGCTGTCCAGTGGTCCAGCTTAAATCTGGAATAAAACCTAGTATTTGGAGGAGTGATGAATGGCCAGTATAAAATAACTTCATGTAACTCTTTTAAAAAATTTTTTGTTAAGGTTTTTGTATGTGGGTTTCTCAGCAGGAAGTTCAAATCACATTCTCTGAAAAATATTTCTGCACATGATATTTTTATTTTACCTCATTGCATGAATTTTGGGTCTCTTCCATTACCTGCCTTAATTTGTTCTGGTGAAGATTATCAATGAATGTGATCCTGTTGATTGGCAACATTTCTTCTTTTCCAAGAAAACTTTAATACCTTAAGATTTCCTTCTAAGCACTGCTCAGTTGCATTCTACAAATTTTAATAAGTTGTATTTTTATTTTTATTCCCTTTGAAATGTACTTTAGCTTTCTTGAAACTTACGTTCATCCCATGGGTTAAGTATAAGTTTGTTGTTTTATTTCCAGATATTTGGAGATTTTCCAGAATAGTTTTCTAGTTTGACTAGAATATATAGATTGTATGATTTCTTTTATAAATTTGTTGAGATTTGTTTCATGGCCCAGGATATAGTCTATTTTGATGGCTATCCCATGTGCACTTAAAATGAAAGTATATTCTGCAGTTTTGGATTAGAATGTTCTATAAATATCACTTAGGTTTAGTTTGACGATAATGTCATTTGGGTTTTCTGTAGTCTTTCTCTATTTTCTCTTTGCTTCCGTCAGTTACTAAGAGGTATTGAAGTCTCCAACTGTAGTTATTTTAAATATGTTTTTCCTTTCAGTTTAGTTATTTTCTTTCTTTTTCATATACCTCAGTAATTGTTGGTTGAAATTCACACATCTTGAGTAGGACTTCAGACTGAGGTAAATAGATTTTATTTCTGGAAATGGGCACGACTTTCCTGCTATACTTTTTGTTGGAAAGTTTGAGTTAATCAATCTAGTTAGGAGTGAGTAGGATTTGAGATTTGCTGTTGCTGTTGGTACCCCTAGTGCATCACAGTCTTCAAATTATTGTAGACATACCTTGTGTTTTAGGGTGGGCATTAGTTATTTTGAGCTATGCCTGTGCATTTCTGACTATTAGGTCTTCCCTTAGCTGTGTGCCTCAGATATGATGTCTTTTCATGCCCTTGTTTCTCCCATGTTCTCTGAGGAGTATTCTGCTGTTACTTATTATTCTAAGTTTGTTAATATGGCAGTGGAAAATGGCGGGCAGAGTGTATTCTCTATTGTTCTGATTCAACCACAGTCTTGAGTATGCTCTGTGTTACTGAGTCCTGGTTCTCCTCTTCATCCCCCAGCTGTAGTTGTGGGCTTTGTGTATAATCCAGTCCCTCCCCTAAGAACAGAGTAAGTGCCTAGTAGGATTCTTGGAGAAAGAGCCTGCAAGAGGGTGCAGGCCCTCTTTGTATCTGTGGCCCACAGAGGTATGACACTATTGTCAACTCTCACTCAGTTTCAATTCGTTTGTTACCTATTCTGGCTGAATTTTTCTTACCTACATCAGGTAGGGTCCAACTTGGATAGGCAAGAACATACAAACATGTTCCCACTACCTTCAGGCACTGTCTCTTCCTAGATTTGGGGGTTATCCAGCTGCTCTGTGACCTTGGCTTTCCAATAGATTTTGAAGTTACTCCAACTCATTTTCTCTGTGTGAGTGAGAGTGAGTTTTCTTGGCCTTCATATCTTGGGGCAGAAGCTGAGATCAACCTATGTATTGTTAATGAGTCTCCATCTTTGTTTATGCTGTTTTACCCCGTAATCTTAAAGAATATCCATCCATCATGTTTAAGGCCTTAAAGCTTTTCCTTTCCAATTAAGTGCAACACAAAATAGAGTTAATTTTTCTTTTCCTTCTTGATCCCCAGTATACTTTTTACATATTATACCATGGCTATAGTAGCACCTTATTTTAGGAGTTTTTAAATGTGTTATGTTTGTGAAATATTTGAGTTTCTGGAGGACAAGAACATTGTTTTATTCTTCATAGTATTCACAACAGCCAGGATGTTTCAAGGCACAGAGTATTAATAAATTAAGACAAAAGCAGGATGTTCTTTTATTACTTTTTTTACTTCCATGAAATTTAATACAAAATAATGTACATATAGGTATATTATATAACATATAAACACTCATCCACAAATCTATGAATTAGTTTCCATCATCTTTTTGGTGCCACCCAGTGTTGACCACTTCAGGCTGAGCAGAACTGTGTTTTTCCAGGGGTCCGTGTCATTCGAGGATGTAGCTGTGGGCTTTACCCAGGAGGAGTGGCAACTTCTGGATCCTGATCAGAAGACCCTGTACAGGGATGTGATGCTGGAAAACTACCACAACCTTGTAGCAGTGGGTAAGCACAGTTTCCATGTCAAACTGTAAAAAGTATGCATTTCATTTCTTATATGCCAAAAAAAGCATGGCTCTTTTATGGTTAATATTGTTGAGGCTTTTGATTAAGGTATGTTTTAGTCTGCTTTCTGTTGCTTATAATAGAATACCTAAAATTGAGTAATGTATAAAGACCGGGAGTTTATTTCTTACAGTTATGGAGGCTGAGAAGTCTAAGGTCAAGGGGCTGCATATGATGAGGCCCTTGCTGGTCAGGACTCTCTGCAAAATCCTGAGAGGGCTCAGGCCATAACATGGCAAAGGGACTTAAGTGTGCTAGCTCAGGTCTTTCTTCTTCTTTTTATAAAGCCTTCAATTCCACTTCCATGATAACCCATTAATCTATTATTTAAGAAGATTAATCCTTTTTTGAAGGCTCTACCCTCATGACTCAGTCACCTCTTAAAGGCCTCACCTCTCAATAGTGCCACATTTGAGACTATATTTCAACTTGAGTTTTGGAGGAGACAAATATTCAACTTATAGATAAGATTATGCGATAGTTAATCTCTTTTGAGCATCAGAAAGAATGCTTGTATTATCATATCTCTTGAAACGTTTAAATGAGTCTTATCCAGGTGTAGCTCCAGAAACTCCACCTTCCTCTTCCTTTAGAGTTGTTATAGCTTGTGCAACCTGTCCAAGTCCTTGTCATTTTTTCTTTTATAGGGTATTTTATTAACAAACCAGAGGTGATCTTCAAGTTGGAGCAAGGAGAGGAGTCGTGGATATTGAAGGAAGACTTTCCATACCGGAACTACCCAGGTGAGTTAGTGAATACCAGGCAAAAGGGAGCCAGGGGAAATTGTATGCTAGGGATCAGTTTAGGGGTTAGAAATTTAAAATGTTTAAAAATCTCTTCTTGGTGGTACTTATTTTGGAAGTATAGAAAGAATAGCATATATGGTAAAATTGGAAGAAGAAAAAGTAATGGACAGGGAGTAATATAAGCTGATTTTCTGATTGTTAAAAGCTAGGAGTTCAAGGATATCATTTATGCAGAAAAGTCAAGTAATACAGACAGTTATATGTTTAACAGGACAAAGATTAAAAACTAATCAAGTTAATAGAATCTACTGAAATTTGTTTTGAAAGGAAAGAAGGAAACAGTGATTTCACCACTGAATGTAGTAGAGTTACTTGATATTATCTAAATAGATAGACAGTTAATGGAAATATAAGTTCATATTTACACAATTGACTACTTTAACAAAACTGCAACCTTCTAATTTTAGAAGCCTAAAAACAATGAAAAAATCTTTAGTGTGCCCAAGGATCATTCACACATAAGTAAAAGTTTATTATACTGAAAGGAAATTCTCAATAAAGTAGAAATAGGATATATCCTGGTTACAGTCTAATAAAACCAGACAAAATTTTGCCAGTAACAAAATTGTCAAGTATGCAAGCCAAGCCTATTCTTTTATTTCATTTTTTTGCACTCTGGAGCTTTTTTTCTTTGTAAACTTCTAATATTTCTTGTATTCTCACTTTCTACTGACATCAGTAAGAACCATATTTTCTAATACTTTGACTTTCTTCCCAATTCTTAATTGATGTCAGTGAGGGCTTTTGTTGTTGGTGGTGGTGGTAATGATGGTAGTGGCAGTGATGGTGGTGACAATGGTTTTTGTTTTGCCTAGAACATCTCTTTTGTCAGTAGCCTGACAAGATAAATCTGTGCTCCCTTTGTTATTTATTTCATGACATTTAGATTATTTGCCTTTCGTTGACTACTATAGTATGGCCTGATTTAGCTGCTCCAATTTTACTTTTCTTTGTCCATACTCATGCTGAACATCATTTAATCCCTTCCCCTCATGTGTCACTTAGGCATATGATATTCTTTCCTGTGTCACACCATTTTTTCTTCGTGCTTCACCTGATGAGATACTAAATTAATAATGCTTACAGCAATGCTTGTATATAATAAAATATTATTTTTATACTTCTTATATTGCCTATCTTTAAAGTGTGGATTAAGTTTGTCTTTTTTGAAGAAACAGCCCTTGAATGTTTGAGCCAACATAATCTCTTCCTTCTCTCAACCCCAGCATGTACTGGATCTTTCACAAGAAACTAAACCAGGTCTTGCGATCTGTTACCTAATGGTTTCTAGCTTTTTCTCCACCTGGTTTATGATCTAACAAACAAAAGGGGTTACTCCTTCCTACTTTGGTATGTATCCAGAAATAGACGTTTGATAAGCACATATTGAGTGGAACCAGATAGAGGAAAGACTTCACATTCTGAAAGCATGTAAGGGAACTCTCTCTGAATGCATGCTCAGGTCACAACCCTATAATTCTGTTTCATCAGATACCACATGGCATAGAGTACAAATATTTGTGTTTGAAAATGCTCTCCAGATAATGGGATGCACACAGCTTGTTAAGGTCTATTGACTAAAACCACTCAAATTTATAGGAAATTAGAGAGATAACAACACCTTCCATGAGCACAGATGATAGATCAGTGATTGGCAAACTATGGCCTGCAGACTGGCCACAAGTTTTTATGAATAAAATATTTTTGAAACACAAGCATGCTCATTTGTTTATGTATAATCTATGACTGTTTTGTGCCATACTAGAGTTCAATATTGTGACAGACTGTATGACCTGAAAAGTTTAAAATATGTACTTTATTTGCCCTTAAGGAAAGTTTGCTGACTCTTGGGTTAAAGAACAGGAATAAAGTTGCATGAAACATTTTAAATTCACCATTTAATTAGGAAATATTTACCATGTTCTATCAAGTCTAAGAAGCCATAAGTTGTAATTAGACTATTACTTTATGAGCCACTAAGAAAAAAAGTTCTGCCTGTTTTGCTGTGACTTGCCATCAGTTATAAGTTGCATCCTGATGTTAGAATGTTAAAAAAATATGTGTTACAGTATATGGAATGTAGTATGCTACAAAGCTATGCTATTTAAGACTGTGGTAAAATAGTTGGTCCAGATAGGAATTATGTTTAGATTTAGAGTAAATACAAATTTTCAGAATTTTGAAAGCAGGAAGATTTGAAAAAACACTCTTGAAGGTTTGGAATAATAGTTTCATAATGTCATTTTACTAGATTCTAGATAGAATCAAGGCTGGAATTCAATCTGAGTCACACATTCAGCTGTTGTTAAGAATGAGCAGCTGAATGAGTGCTGGGCAGAATATATTGTTTGTGGAGTTGTAGATTGGTAGCTTGAAAATCAGATATGCATTCAGTTGGTGTAAAGTTTTGTTTGCTAGAAAGATAACTTCTTTTTCATATGGTTCTTGGCTCAGGTGAGTCACAGATTTTTTTAGCTTGGGATAGACTTTGTTGCATTGGGGTCAAGATTTTGTTAATGGTAGATAAACATAAATTTAGCCCATTTTCTGGGTTTTCTGGGTTGAAGATATAATCTTGAAGTTCTAATTTCAAATATAAAGCTGAAACTGAGGAAATGTGATTTGTAAAGCAAAATTAAATATTTGTGCTGTGGCATGGATAAGAGTATTTTAAGGAAAAGGATGTGACTGTAAATATGCTCATTAACAGCAGATTCACCTGTTGAACAATTGTGATAGAGAAACATTAGGGCATCACAGCCAAAGTAGAGCAATAAATCAGATTCAGTTTGCCTGAAGATCACGTGTTCTGTCATTTTGCACTTTCTTCGGGACATTGGTATTCCTGTGAATCATAGCTAGAAGGGGAATAAGGTGCAAACTAATGACTCTTCCTTTAAACATAAGGCAATTGGTTCTGCAGAAATTAGCTTTGTCATTAATGTATATAATGGAAATAAGAGAAATTCAACTGAAAACATGAAAACTAGTAAAGATGTTACTAACACAATATAGGTTTCAGGGTATTAGACCTACTCTGATAGTCTGTTTCCTCTATTTCTCAGATTTTCCACACGAACACCTTTGTTTACTGGTTTTTCTTGTCACTCCAATTACATATAGTTCATTAGCTCAGTTGGAACCTTCCCATACTGTGTTATTTTCCTCCTATCCTAATCTACCACTGCTATAAAATCCTCCATTTTCCATTCACTGATCCTTGAGTTTATATTTTCATCTTTACCCATTTTGAAAGTTGTATTTGTAAAATGATGAATCATTACATGTCTGTTCATTAGTGATTTTTCTCCTTTTTTTCTACCACATTTGTTTCCTCCAAACAACTAGATAGAAGGAAAAGGCATTTTGATTCTGGGACATTACTGAAATAAAAAAGTCAAATATATAATAGGGCACTGTTATCTTAGTCTAATTCCATTAAAAATGTGTTAAAAGTTCTTATGGTATGTTCAATATTTTTTTTATTTCTAGAAGACTGCAAAGCTTATGACTTGATAGAGAGAATCCAGGAAATCCAAGGCAAATATTTGCAGCAAGTTGCACTCAACAACAAAACACTGACTTCAGAGAAAGTTCATGATTTAGGAAAATCATTTACAACGGGCACAGACCTCATCCCTTCAAGAAAAATGCTCTATAAATATGACTTCTATGGAATGAATCTGAAAAATATGTCAATATTAATTGGTAGTGATAGAAACGCTTCAAGAAAGAAGCCTGGTGTGTTACATGAATGTGAGAAATTGCCTAATATGAAGCAGAAAATAGCTCATACTCAAGATAATTCTTATGATAATAATCAAGATGAAAAAGCCCTTGGTCATAATAATGATATTATTCAGCACCCAAATATTCATCCATTAGAACAAAATTATGAATATAATAAAGATGGAAAAGCCTTTCGGAAACAAGTCATAATTTCACACAGGCAAATTCACACAGAAGAGAAACTCTGTAAGTATAATGGATATGGGAAAACTTTCTGTGAAAAGTCGTCTCTCTTGAGATATCATGGAGTCTCCATGGGAATGAAAAAATATGAAAGAAGTCAAATTGAGAATAATTTCAGCACAATGTCACGCTTCACTCAACTTCCAAAAAATCAAAGAGGAGAGAGTTTATTTCAATGTAATGAATGTGGGAAAACATTCAACCACAAGTCAAACTTCATAGTGCATCAGAGAATACACACAGGGGAGAAACCCTATGAATGTAATGCATGTGGGAAATCCTTTTGTCACAGGTCAGCCCTAACTGTCCATCAGAGAACGCATACAGGGGAGAAACCCTTTGTGTGTAATGAATGTGGAAAGTCCTTCCAGCAGAAGTCAACCCACATGGTGCATCAGAGAGTTCATACAGGAGAGAAACCCTATGAATGTAACTTATGTAGGAAAACCTTTAGTCACAAATCAGCCCTCATAGCACATCAGAGAACACATACAGGAGAGAAACCCTACAAATGTAGTAAATGTGGGAAGTCCTTTTACTGGAAATCATCCCTCACTCAACATGAGAGAACGCACACAGGGGAAAAACCCTATGAATGTAATGAATGTGGAAAATCCTTCTGCCAAAAGTCAGTTCTCACTCAACATCAGAGAACTCACACTGGGGAGAAGCCCTTTCAATGTAATGAATGTGGGAAAACTTTCTGTCAGAAGTCAGCCATTGATATACACCAGAGAATTCACACAGGGGAAAAGCCCTTTCAGTGTAATGAATGCGGAAAATCTTTCCATATGAAGTCAATTCTTACTAAGCATGTGAGAACTCACACAGGGGAAAAACCTTATAAATGTAATGAATGTGGGAAGAATTTCTGTCAGAAATCTATCCTCACTAATCATCTGAGAATTCACACAGGAGAGAAACCCTATAAATGTAATGAATGTGGGAAAACTTTCTGCCAGAAATCAACCCTTACTAATCATCAAGGAACTCACACACCCTATGGGCAGAAACCCTATGTGGCAGAAAATGTTTTTCCTAATGCCCCTTTCCTGTTTCGTGTGGGTACACAGCCAGTCAAGATTTGGCAGCCTTCCTTGCCTCCACATGGGGCCACATGACCCAACTCTGGCTCACAGAGTGTGAACACAAGTCATACACATCATTTCCAAGTATGTAAAATACCTCATTTGGCATCTTCCCGACTTCCCACTTTTCCTTCTCTATCAAAGAGGAATGACAATTCTCGCCAGCATAACTTGGGAACTAGGCATTAGAGATTGCAGATCACAAGTTGGGAGAAATCAGGGTCTTAAATGACTTCCTGAACAGAGTCTTCCTTTCTTTGCTACCATCTCCCCTTAAATCTTTTCATGAACAGAAAATAAACTTGTGTGAACCAGCACATGTGCAATGTATGTGTTGTTAATAGCATATCCTAATCATCTTTTATTTCATATACCCTGTGAATCTAATGAAGGTGCAAGGAAGCATATGTGAGAGAATTCAGTAGGGGAGTAACCCTTGTCAGGCCCCTGAATTTTAATATTTGCAAGTCATAGATTCACAGGGGGAAAACTCAAAACATGCTTGAATGTAGGAAAATTTTCACAAAACAATTTAATGAACATCAGCTAATCTAGAGTAGAATAAAACCTTATAATCTCAAAAAACCTTTCAAATTTTATATATCAGAAAATAATGAAACAAATAGTTTAGAAAATATGGGGGCAGTATCTTATAGTCATACTCATGGAGTAGGTACAAGTGAGTTAATTGTTAGAGTAGCAGCATTAAGTGTTTATGTGAATAGCTTTTTTGCTATGTGAGGCCTATACATGTGAGTATGCTCTTTAACAGCTATTCTGTATCTGCTTGATTTTTGTTTTGGACCCCAGAACATTGTGGGGAAACAATACACATTTATTTAAAAAACTTTTATGACATATACCGATGGTCCTCAACTTATAATAGTTCTGCACAATTTTTCAACTTTAATATGGGTTTATCAAAAAGTAAACCCATCATAAGTCAAACAGCATTTGCACTAAGATTTTCTATGCTAGATACTGCTGCTGTCTCTTCATATATTTACACTAAAATATATACTTTAAAAGAAACATTGAAATGTACAAAATACCATATATCATATGTGTTCTCTACTCTTTCCTACTGTATATATGCATACAGACATCATTACGGAACCATCCTTTCAGTAAATGAGCTAAACATTGCTTAACAAAACAAAAAATTTACTTAAAATATGCAAATATCAGTCACACAATTGTTTATAACACACATCTGAGTTTATTTTCAAAAGTGGCCTTGAACATTAGTACTTACTACCCTGTACAATTTAAAGTGTACATATTTGTGATATGTTTAAATGATGTGGCTATATAGATTCGAGTGTGAAGCCTATATTTTATGTAAACCAAGAACATTCTTCATTTATATTTATTGTGAGTAAATACCATATTTTTCTTCCTAAGAATATGCAACAAAGCATAGTTTTCTCAGACAAGCTGTTCTGTCTCTACCACTTATTACTTGTGTGACCTAAGTGCTGATTTAATCTCTCTATGCCCCAGTTATCTCATCTGAAAAATGGAGATAATATTTCCTACCTCATAGATATTTAACAGTTTGACATGGAGTATTCTGCTATTAGCACTGCAGGCATTCAAGTTCAGAATTTCAACATTAGAAATAAAATTGTCATTCCCTTGTATGGAAGAAGTTTCTGCTTCTAGAGTTGAAACGATTCCTTTTAGAACTCTGCATTTTTTTCAGTTTTTTTTCCTCTTTAAGATATATGAAACAAATGTGTTTAAGTTAAATAGAATGCTCTCTTGACCCTTTTCTGTTGTTACTTGGTTAATATGGTGTGAAGTTAAGATCTGACTTTGTTTTCCTCATATAGTCAGTTGATCTTTCACTATTTGATTTATTCACTATTATTTCATGGATTTGGAATCCCTTTTTTATTGTATTGATGATCTGATCCTTGCTAAGTCCCACTTGCTTGGCCAAGTCACTGGCTGTCTGAATGAATAATATTGTAACCAACTGCCTGCCTAGCTCTGACCAACTAACCCTTAAAATCTAGACTACTTAGGCTGGGCACAGTGGCTCAAGCCTGTAATCCCAACACTTTGGGAGGCCGAGGTGAGAGGATTGCCTGAGCCCAGGGGTTCGAGACCAGCCTGGTGAGACCTTGTCTTTACAATATATCAAAAAATAAGTCAGGCATGGTAGTGCACACCTGTAGTTCCTGGCTACTTGGAAGGCTGGGCAGAAGGATCGCCTGAGCCCAGCAGGCCCACTCTGGGATGACCATGACCATGCCACTGCATTCCAGCCTCGGTGACAGAGTGAGATGCTGAGACTCAAATAAATACAAAGTACAAAGTAGACGACTTAACAGACTTCATGGAGTACCTGCATAAAAAAAATGACTACCATTAATCCTCTCTCTGGCCTTAGGACAAGAATGACAGCCAGGATGCTCTATGTTGCTAACCCAGATGGAAGGGAATGTCCCGGGGTGACAAGTTGCCTCAAGTTTATCAAGCTCGGGCTCTTCTAAAGTACATAAGCTTCATCCCTTTCACTATCCCTGTTTTTGATGAACAGTCACAGATTCCATAAGCAGAAACTGACATCCTTGTCTCCAGCACAGTTGCTGAGCTGGTGTCTACTAATGAGATGCAGTAAGTTAATGAGTTTCACTGAATAGCTAAGCAAAATTGTGTCACTAGTTGAGTAAGTACGTACTTTGGTTGTTTTAGCTCAGAGCATCATTATGATGTAGAACTTAGCTGACATTTAAGTGGGCCTAGGACACATTTCAGGTGACAGAAAATATGGCCAATGAATCAGGGCTCCCAAATGAAGTCACAGATGAGAATGGAGTAGGGGTTCATGGGATTTGGATTCTAGGTCTGCATGGATGCCTGGATTAGCCTTATATTTTGGGATGTTGTTCCCGTGGAGGAGCAATGAATAGGGCCTCATCAGGAGACTGGAGCCACAGTCCCAGGTGGTCCGTGAGTGTTCTGCGACCTCATTTTGCTTTCCTGGGCCTTGACTCCTCCCATGCACAGCAGTGAAAGTTAATATTTGTGATGGTTAATTTTATGTGTGAATTTAGTTACACAGTGCCGAGATATTGGGTCCAACATTCTGGATTTTGGTCTGTAAGGGAGTTTCTGGATAACATTAACACCTAAATTGGTAGACTGCATAAAGCAGTTTGCCTTCTTTAATATGGGTGGGCCTCATCTAGTCAGTTGAAGGCTTGAATAGAACAAAAAGGTTGATGCTCCCTCAAGTAAGAGAGAATTCCTCTTGTCTGACTACCTTCTTGCTGAGAGATTAGCTTTTTCCTACCTTTGGACTTCAATGAAAACATCTGCTCTTCCTGAGTCTTAAGCCTGCTGTACCTCAGAATGGAACTACACAGGTGACCCTAGTGGGTCTCCAGCTGTGCACTCATCTTTCAGATCTTGAAACTGTGTAGCCTCCAAAATCACATGATTCAATTTCTTATAATAAATCACACACATACACACACACACACACACACACACACACACACACACACAAACACACACACACACACTCCTCTGGAAAAACCTAATACAATGCTTAAAGCACATTTAGTGAGGAATTACAATATTCCAGGTAGGCCTTGACCTAGAGGCTCCCATATTTTATTTTCAGTGGTAGAGTAAATTGGCCCAGTTTTTTAAGATGGCAAGAGTGAAAATCAGACAGAGGAAGTTAACCTTGCCATGGAGAAAGAGTAAGACTGTTACACTGACCCCTTTCCTGCTGTCTCAAATGGGAGTGTATGTGCCGGGACTACGTAGTTGTCTATTCTTTAAATTATTAATTTAATAGTACAATGCATTGCCCTTGCAGATAAGTGCACAATTCCCTTTGACAAACTACCAACATAGTCACTTTCAAAGAAGTAATGGCTGCTATCAGTTCAGTAAGGATTCTTTTTAACCTTTCGGTTGTATTTTATTCATTTCATATGAACTTAAGGAAATGCATAGAACTATCCTCTCACATTTTATAAGAATTTGAATTATGTCATATTTTAAAGGAATTTAAATAGTGCTTACAAATAAATTCTCATGTTATGTTCAAAAGTTGAAATAGTGCAATTCCCTCAAGATTTTTGAAAGGTTATTAGGAATTACAGAATTTCAAAATGAACAGTGGTTTGTGACCCATGTTTATGTGAAAGCTATGTGGTGGTGCCTTGTTAACTTTATTTCAAGAGCCTACCAATAACGTATAGGCTTGTTTCTGTGCTTTAAAATATTTTTGGATGAGCAAATGAAGAATTGTGTTTTTGGCATTTAATATCATCCTAATTTTTAAAATTTGTAATAATGACAGTAGGCAGGATAACAGATTAAACATTTACTCTTTCCTGTTTGCAGGATGCTCTTGTTGACATCATTTCAGCAATAGTCCTTGACCTTAGTTAGCTATTAATTCGAGTCCCTAGTATCTTTTTTTTTAAGTGAGACATCAGGATTTATTGAGAGGACAGAAAAGCTCCCACAGTGGGAGGGGACCCAAAGGGGTTGCCCCGTATCTTCTTTTTTAAAGTTTTAGAACTGAGATATGCTTCACATATGAAATTTACTTCCTTAAACATGTGCAACCACCACCACTACCTAGTTCCAGAACATTTTGATAATCTTCCATCTTCTTTTTGTTCTTTCCGATCTAACCACATTGGTCCCTCTCTGGCTATCAGCATTAGCTGAGCAGCAAGGGCTCCTAGGGGTGTGAGCCTCAGAGGTGAACACAAGATGCCCTAACATGCCTTTCTGGATGTCCAGTAGCAACTGGATGGCATCCTTCTGAAGGTCTTAAGTCTAGTTCTGCAAAGGTCTTTTTTGAGTACCTGAGGGACAAACATGATATAGGCACTGCCCCTTCCTCAACTTTCTACACTAGCTCTCTTCTGGGCTGCTAGGCTCTGATGACCTTGATCTCTTCCATTTGTTTCCTAGCCCTTAATTGGAAGCTACTATCTGCTATTATCCTTGTGCTAGCTCAGTATTAACACTTTGTATTAAAACAACGGTTTCAATAGATTCCTTATCAAATTATCTCTGTGGTAATGCCTGAGTGATCTCTCTTTTACTGTTTGGACCATGATTGATGTAAGCATACTTGAAACTGCATCAATTAAATTTTATTTTATTATTATAAAATCATATATAGTCATGTAAGTGGAACGGCTAGATTATAAGTCCTTTAAAGTTTGATAAAAAATGATCCTGATTGCCAATCACATCACTGAGGAAAGGGAACCCTCTTTAATAAATGGTGCTGGGAAAACTGGACATTCATATGCAGAGGAATAAAATTAGACCCCCTACCTATCACCATATACAAAAATCAACTCAAAATGAATGAAAGACTTAAACAAGAATAGAAACTATAAAAATACTAGAAGAAAACCTAAGGGAAACTCTTCAGGACATTGACCTACACAAAAATTTTATGATCAAGACTGGAAAGTTTTGAAAAAACAAAAAGACAAATGGGACTATATTAAACTAAAAAGTTTCTGCACAGCAAAGAAAAAATCAACAGAGTGAAGATAAAACTAGTAGACTGGAAGAAAATACTTGCAAACTATTCATCCAACAAGAGGCTAATATCCAGAATATGCAAAGAACTCAAACAACTAAACAGCAAAGTATCTGAACAGACATTCCTTAACAGAAGACACACAAATGGCTAACAAATGTATGAAAAATGTCCAACATCACTAATTGTCAGGGAAAGGCAAATAAAGACCAGAGTGCAATATAGTCCCACCCCAGTAGGAAGGCCTATTATCAAAAAGACAAAAAATAAAACATGCCATTAAGGATGCAGAGAAAATGGAAGTATTATACTCTTACACTGTTGGAAGGGATGTAAATTAGTACAGCCATTATGAAAAAATGAGTGAAGGGTTCTCAAACTAAAATAGTACTACCATCCAATCCAACAATCCCATTACTGGGCATTTATTCAAAGGAAAATAAATTCATATATTGAAGGGATACCTGAGGCTGGTTGCAGAGGATTTCACCTGTAATCCCAACACTTTGGGAGGCCAAGGCAGGAGGATTGCTTGAGACCAGGAGTTTAAGACCAGCCTGGGCAACATAGCAAGACCTCATCTCTACAAAAAATTAAAAAAAATTAGCCAGGAGTGGTAACTAATTAGCCAGGAGTGGTGGTGTGCTGGAAGTTGAGGCGGAAGGATCACCTGAGCCAAGGAAGTCAAGACTGAGGTGACTCGTGATTGTGCCATTGTACATGCTCCAGCATGGGTGACAGAGTGAGACCCAACTTGAAAGAAAGAAAGAAAGAAAGAAAGAAAGAAAGAAAGAAGGAAGGAAGGAAGGAAGGAAGGAAGGAAAGATGATACCTGCACTCCCATGTATATTGCAGCAGTATTCACAATATACAAGATATGAAATCAACCTAAATATCTACCAACAAATGAATGAATAAAGAAAATCTGATATATACAAATAATAGAATACTCTTCAGTCATAAAAAAGAATGAAATTCTGTTAGTTGCAACAACATGGATGGGGTTGGAAGACATTACGTTAAATGAAATGTCAGACACAGAAAGATAAATACTGCATGTTCTCACTCATGTAGGAACTAAAAACATTGAGTTTTAAAAGTAGAGTGTGTAATAGAGACTGGAAACAGTGGGGGAGGGAAGGGTGAGGAGAGGTTGGTTAACAAATACAAAATTACAGCTAGATAAGAGGAAGAGGAATTCATTCTGGTGTTCTGCAGCACTGTAGGGTCAATATGGCTAATTATAATTTATTGTATAGTTAAAGTTATTATAAAGTTAGAAGAGATAATTTTGAGTGTTCATAACATAAATAAATAATAAATATTTGAGATGAGGGATATGTTAATCACCTTGATTTGACCATTATACATGTGTAATTATATATATATATACACATTTATACATATACCAAAATATCAATCTGTATTCCATAAATGTATACAATTATTACATGTCAACTAAAAAAGAGGGAAAATATACAAGAGAGAGAGGGAGGAGGAGGAGAAGGGGGGGAGGGGGAGGAGGAAAGAAAAATGAGAGGAAAAATATGAGCCTCCAGAAAGTTTACCTGACTTAAACACAACAAACATCAATATCATGTTATGGTTAATTTTATGTGTAAACTTGGGTGGGCCATGAGGTGCTCAGATTAAAAATTATTTCTGGGTAAATCTATGAGGGTCTTTCCAGATGAGATTAGCATTTGAATCAGTAAACTCAGTAAAGTAGATTATCCACTCCAATCTGGATGGGCATCATTCAGTTTACTGAAGGCCTGTAAAGAACACAGGGCAGAGAAAGAAGGAATTCATCCATATTTTCTGCCTCACTGTTGAGCTGGGACATCTCACCTTCTCTTGCCCTCAGACTTGAATTTACGTCATTGGCTTCCCTGGTTCTCAAGTCTTCAGACTCAGATGGGATTACACCACTGGCTTTCTTGGATAACCAGCTTACAGATGGAAAATTGCGGGCCTTCTCAGCCTCCACAACCATGTGAATAAACTCCTCATCTCTCTCTCTCTCTCTCTCTCTCTCTCTCTCTCTCTCTCTCTCTCTCTCTCTCTCTCACTCTCTGGAAAACTGATAAGCAGACTGTGGTAAATTCATACCATGGACTATGACTCAGCAATGAAAATGGACAGGAGTACCGATACACAAAACAACATGGAAGAATCTCAGTTGCATTGTGTTAAGTATACCAAATTCGAAGACAACATACTGTATGATTCTATTTATATGACAGTCTAGAAATGGAAAATCTATAGGCACAAATAATAAAATAGTTGTAGGAGGTTAGAGTGGTTCTTCCACCCACTGTTTTCAAATTTATTTATTATACAAGGAGGAAGCCCCCCCAAACAAAATTTATTTATAAAAAATTGTGTATTTATTGTTACATGTTTAAACTTTAGGCCTCTTCAGAGTACTCTCCATTTGATGCAATACACCTATCAAGATACTTTTTCCACTGCTTTTTGAACACATCAATTTTGATACCTTTTAGTGTTTTTGTCATTTTTTTGTTTCACCTCTTCCACATCAGCAAGATATTTATCTGTGAGGACTTTTTTCATCCGAGGAAACAACAACAAAAGTCTCTTGGGGTGAGATCAGTTGAAGAAGGAGGGTAGGGCACAGAGGTCAAGCTGTTTTTGGTCAAACACTGCTGAACACTCAGCATGGTGTGGGCAGGCTATTTGTGTAAATCACCCATCATGAAATGGACAAATGCATTGAAAGAATAATCACAAAAAAAATTCACTGACGCTAAAGGCAGCCTCACACAACAATGCTAGCTGTACACTGATGCCAATGGGTTTCTAGAACACTTTCCTAGTGGGGGAAGCCTATACTACAAGGGACCCAACCTCCAAAAAATAATCCTGGTTTTTTGGGAGACCCCCCCTTGTACATTTAAAAAATACTCTTAGTCATGCTTTCTTACTTCCATGAAGCAGTTGCCAAACTATTTTGAATACAGCATTATTATATATAATTTGATATTGTCTTCTTTAAAAGTGTATCCGGCTGTTAATTTAGGTTATTTATTCCAGATGAAGATGAGAATGTATTTGTAAAATACACAATATGCTAAAGATCAAAGATTTAAAAATACATACAAAAATTTGTTGAGACACTTTTTAGAATTTTGTTAAAGACTATTTTAGTCATCCTAAGAAAGGTGTATCTTCCTTTAGTCAAGTTATTTTAATGTCATTGTAGAAAGAATATGTGATGTTTATTTTCTTATTTTGGATTGTGTCTGTTTTCTGACTCATCTACAATTTCCATGTACTGCTTTAGTTATTTTGATGAACTAGCATCTTTGCTCACCCCCCCCCCCCCGGCCACCTTTTTTTCCCTGAGTCGCTGATGGTGTCAAATAATGTCTTTGACTGTAACGGTGGGAACTATTTTGAAGTATTTAATGTGAAATCGACATGGTGCTTTCCTTTTTTCGAGGCGCCTAAGCTGCATACTGGCCGCACACCTAACTCTCCGGTATTCCATCACTTTTAAGGATCCCCCGGCGAACCAAGGCTCCAGGATGCCAAGCTGCCCACGTGGTAAGTAAGGCTGCCCCTCTCCGCCAATCCTGAAGGGCTGGTCGCGCCCTCTCATGGGAAGGGTAGTTTCGCGGTTTGGCAGGGCCCGCATCCGACCCTTGCGCGCGGCTTCTGCGCATGCCTCGTCCAACTGCTACCTCTGTACACTTCCGCCTTCGTGCTGTTTTTCTCAGGCTTCGCGTGGGAGACGGCCCTGGGGTCGCTAGGCTTACGCGCTCTAGTAGGGTCAGTGCAACACGACTGGGTAGCTGCGGGTGAGCCCCGGAGGGCTAGGCGGAGACCGAGAAGGCCCCGCACATGTCGGGGGGCGGGCGGGAGGCTGCCGGTGCCCAGCGATGGGGAGGAACCCCGGGACTTTGCGGCGGGACCCCGGGACGGCGGGGCCGCGGCGCCTGTCAGGAAATGAGGCAGAGTCCTCATGAGTCCGGGTTCTCTGCTGAGTTCGGCGGCGCGATCCGTGTCGTCCAGATTGTGGGCCGTGTGAGGAGAGCATTTTGCGCATGCGTGAAGCGTGCGCCGAGTCCCGTGGAGGGGGCGGTGCTGGAGGGAGAGCGCGTGCGCTTGCGTGAGGGTGCTTGTGGCATGGTCTGGGAGGCAGGGATAGCCGGGCGCGGCAGATGCCTTTATCAGCCCTCTCTTATTCCCTTGGTTTTCCATTCTTTTCAAGATTGTGAACTACTCTCCAAACATGTCTATCATAGCATCTTAATATATGCCGTTTCTCTGGCTTGACTTGCGCTAGCATTCAAGAAGGATCGTCAAGAATTACATAATTTTGTTTCACTTACAGAAGAAATTTATTGTTTAAGGTTAGTGACTTGTTCAGGATCACAGTTTGTTAGTGGGGATGACAAATTCACATCTCCTGCCTTAAAGCCATTACTGACTTTTCCACACAAGTCAAAGCAAGTTTCTTACAAAACATACTTTTGGGAAATAGCAACAAAGTTAGATAAAGATGTTAAAACTTGGAGTCACTAACCAGCGGTTCAAAAACATTCGTAGAAAATTTGATAGCTCTGAGGGGTTTTTATGTTTGTTTGTTGTTTGTTTGCTTATTTGTTTGTTTGAGAGGGTATCTTCCTTCATTGCCCAGGTTGGAGTGCAGTGTTGCCTTCACAGCTCACTGCAGTCTCAAACTCTGGGCTCAGGCTACCTTCCCAGTTCAGCCTCTGTAGTAGGTGGGACTACAGGCATGTACCACCACGACCCAGCTTTTTGTGGAGATGTGGTCTTGCTATGTTGCCAGGCTAGTCTCAAACTCCAGGCCTCAAGTGATACTCTGACCCACCTCAGGCTTTCAAAGTGCTGGGATAACTGTGCTGCACCAGCCCCAAGTATTATTTTTTTCAACAGTTTTTGTGAAATGTCAATGTTCCTTTATTAAATGTATCATTAACTGTTTAACCAGTATTGTCATTTAAAAAAATTTTTTATGGACACCAAGGGAGAGTTAAGCTGTTAAAATTCTTAGGATGCAAATACTTAAATTTACCCAGTGAAAAGTTTTGTGCCCAACAGCTAACAAGGGTATATTAGTTATATCAGGTGATCTTTCACCATTCCCCCTGTCCATTCTGAACTTTTAAAAGGACATTGACATCTCCCACAGGGTGTATTTTATTTAGTAGATGTGCACAGAAGAAGAATTCAGGAGATGGCAGTCAGGTCAGGTCTTTCATGACTCCATTCCCCTTTTTCTAATCCAGCTGTATCTTCAGAGTTGTCTACGTCTTTCCAAGAACAGCACAAAATGAGTACGGTAAGTTGTTTATTCATTCCATACTAGTAGTGGACTTTGTGAGATCTGTAGCAGTCAATGTGTGAAGATGAGAAATTAGTAATAGATAAAAGCTAAACTTCCCAGACAATACAAAGTAACAGATCAATGTAGGACCAAGTTGGCATATTGATATATACTTACCATATGTCTTAAAATCACAAGCTGAGCTACAAATATGTCTCTGGTGTTTCTGACAACCATGGCAAGGAAGATACTGTATTTTGGATAAAGACAGACTAATTCCTCTGAAAATGCAAAGACGTCCTGGAAGATATTTTTGCAGTCATAACATAGGTATACATAGTGAATAACATTCCTATGATATCCTTGAAATGAATGCTGCGTATTGCCTCAAACTGTTTCTTAGTAGGAGTAAAAGGGTTCAAGACATGGTTCAAGTCAATTTTCTGATGGTCTTGTTGATCCTGGCATTAAACTTAGTGTGTTTGGAGGAATAAATGACCTACGTGCCTGTAACAAAAACTCACCATAACTGTTTATTTTAGCTAGGCTATGTAAGTTGTGCAGCAGATAGTGTAAAGTTAAATTCTATGGTAAATATTTCTGAGCTTCTCACGCAGATTTTATCTCATAGTATACAGTTTTGGTTCTTCCTCCTACTTTTTGGAATCTATCCAGGTAAAGATTACCATAACTAAATTGTAGTTAAATTCCTAAATAAATCCTAAATTCCTTGAATAATTGCTACATTAACCTACTAACTGTTCTCTCCTGGAAAGTCTCCTTTATCTGTGCATGATATCACTTTTCTGATGGCTTTTCCTTGGAGTTTTCCTTATTGTGTCCCATAGTTCACCTCCAAGTTTTCATCCTTGGTCTACTAGTAGTCTTCTCATTTTACCTGCATACATATGTTGAAAAATATACACAGATAATTGAAAAATATTGTTTATTGTTTTGGGTGCTTTTAAAAGTTATGTAGATTGTCTTAATATATATGTTACACATTTTCCCCCAAATTCACCAATAATTTGAGAGATCTATTTGTAGCTTATTGCTTTTAATGCTTTATAATATTCCATTGTGTGACTACACTCTATTCTGAGTACCATTTTTTATTTATAGATGTTTATATGGCTTCCATTTTTCAATAATATAAATAATGCTATGAACATCTTTGTCATGTAAATATATCTCCAGACTAGAGCAGCACTTCTCAAAGTGAGCTCCTTTGACCAGCAGCATTAGCATCACCTTAGAACTTGTTTGAAATGCATCGTCTCAGGCCCTATCCCAAGACTCTTGGAAGAGAAACTCTGCTAGGCCCACCAATCTGTGTTTTGCAAGATGTCCATGTGATGCTGATATCCATTAAGTTCAAGAATCACTGCTCTAGGGTATATACCTATGATTAATATTTTTGAGTTATAGGATATGAAGATTTCACATTTTTAGGTGCATTATTACCCATTAGAAGTCTGTTTTTCTCTTGTTACAAAACTTATTTCCGTGTTAATTGGTAAAATATCTGTTTTAATTTTCATGTGTCTTATTTTTATTGAGATTGTGCTAGTTTCATAAAACTTCCATTCTATTGAGTTGTGTAAGAATTCCTTATATATTTTAAATGGTAATTCTTTGTTACAATTGTTGCTAATTATCTTCTCTCAGTACAGTAGTCTCCCTTTATCCTTGGGAGACACATTCCAAGATCCCCAGTGGATGCCTGAAACTGTGTATAGTACTGAATCCTGTTTATACTTTGTTTTTTCCTGTACATACATGCCTGTGATAAAGTTAATTTATAAACCAGGGTAGTAAGAAATTAACAGCAACAAATAATAATAAAGAAGAACAATATAGCAATGTACTGTAATCAAACTTATGTACTTTCTCTCTTGCAAAATATTGTGTGTGATATTTTTGGACTATGATTTACCACTGGTAAGCTGAAACCGAGGAAAACAAAATTGCATATGGGGGTGGGGGAGGGTCTACTGTGTGCCCTTTGTCTTTTAATTTAATGGTATCCTTTAAGGAAATAAGTTTCACATTATGATACAACCTTTTTGTATCTTCTCTGTTTTAGTCCTGTTTTAAAAATCTTTCCCTTGCCCCAGGGCCCTAATGGAATTTTTCTATATTTTGTCTTTAAAAAAAAGTTCCTTAATCCATCTGGTAAGTATTTTAATTTTTTTTTTTTTCATTAATCAGTATTTTTTATTATGGATTTGTGGGGTACAGTTAAGGGTTAGGTGTACAATGACGTTTCATTCAGGCACCCTGTAGATAAGAAGTGTTTTCCCATCCCCCGACAGATATTTGCTACTGTTAATCCCATCCCCCTCCTCCCCATAGTTTCCCAGTACCATCAGTCATTTTCTTATAGTATTGCATTGGATGTTCAAGGTCCATTATATGAGTGAGAACATGTGATATTCGGATTTTTGTTTTTGTGAGAGGTCACTCAGTATTATAGATTCTAGTTCCATCCAGGTTGCAGCGAAATTCATGATTTTGTTCTTTTTTATGGCTGTGTAGTATTCCATCGTGTATATGTACCACATTTTTTTAATCCAGTCCTCTTTTGTTGGGCAGCATGGTTGTTTCCAGGTTCTTGCTATTGTGAACAACGCTGCGATAAACATACATGTGCAGGTATCTTTTTTATAGAGTGATTTGTGTTCTTCAGGGTATATTCCCAGTAGGGGGATTGCAGGGTCATATGGAAGGTCAATTTTTAGAGCTTTTAGGAATCGCCACACTGCTTTCCACAGAGGTTGCACTAGTTTACACTCCCACCAACAGTGTAGAAGTGTTCCCTTTTCACCACACCCTCTCCAGCAGCTGTTATTTTTTGAGTTGTTGATAATTGCCATTCTGACTGGAGTTAGGTGGTATCTCAGTGTGGTTTTGATTTGCATCTCCCTGATGATTAGTGAGGTTGAGCATTTCTTCATGTGTTTGTTGGCTGCTCGAATGTCTTCTTTTGTGAAGTGTCTGTTCGTGTCTTTTGCCCATTTTATAATGGGGTTGTTTGTTTTCTTCTTTTCAGTACGCTTCAGTTCCTTGTAGATCCAGGATGTTAAGCCTTTGTCAGACCTAGAGTTGGCAAATACTTTTTCCCAGTCTGTAGGCTGTCTCCCTGCTCTCTTGATGGTTTCTTTGGCTTTGCAGAAGCTTGTCAGTTTAATAAGGTCCCATTTGTCTATCTTCTCTCTTAAGTCCTGTGGGTTTCGGGTTTTGTACAGAAATTGGATGCCAGTTCCGATTTCCATGAGAGTATTTCCTTCCTTTTCTAAGGTTCTTATGGTTTGAGGTTTTACATTTAGGTCTCTGATCCATTTGGAGTTAACCTTTGTGCATGGGGATAGATAGGGGTCCTGTTTCAATCTTCTGCATGTGGCCAGCCAATTTTCCCAGCACCATTTACTGAATAGGTTCTCCTCTCCCCATTGGTAGGTGGTGGGGGCTTTGTCGAAGATGAGTTGGTTGAGAAATTGAGGTTTTGCTTCTGGAATCTCAATTCTGTTCCATTGATCTATATGCCTGTTCCTGTACCAATACCAAGCTGTTTTGATGATTGTAGCTTTATAGTAAAGTTTGAAGTCTGGTATTGTGATACCACCTGCTTTGTTTTTTTTGCTGAGGATTGTTCTGGCTATTCTTGGATGTTTGTGTTTCCATATGAATTCCTGTGTTGTTTTTCCTAGGTCTGAGAAGAATGTTGTTGGTAATTTAATGGGTATTGTATTGAATTTGTAGATTACCTTAGGTAAGATGGACATCTTCACAATGTTGATTCTTCCGATCCATGAGCATGGGATATTTTTCCACTTGCTCGTGTCAGCTTTGATTTCTTTGAGCAGTGTTTTGTAATTTTCATTGTAAAGGTCTTGCACATCAATTTTGATTTTCTTAATTTCAAATTACCTGCTCAAATTTTTGCCCACTGTCTTCTCACTTCCATAGTTTCTATTGAAATGCTTGCTGTCAGTTTTGCTATTGAGATGGGCTTCTCTATTTTCCCCCACTTATTTATCCTAATGATTCTAGGGATGCATGGAATAATTTCTTTTCATGCCAGGGACAGGAGTTCTTTGTCAGATATATGCATTCTGAATAGCTTATCCTACTTTGTGGGTTGTATTTTTATTCTCTTTCTGCCTTTTGGTTAGATGACTCTTAATTTTAATAGAAGAGTAATATAATTTGTGTCCTGTTTAAGAAGTCTTTGCCTATCCTGAAGTCATGAAGAAAAAATTCTTATAACATTTTCTAAAATTTTTATTGCTTTGTTTTAAAAATCTAAAATGAATTTCTGCCTACATTTAAGATAATAAATATTCATTATAATTA
>NW_007249745.1:0-1068 GCF_000164805.1 Carlito syrichta
CGGTGCAGACCCTCTGGCCCCATTTCCTGCTCCACTCCCCTAGTAATCTCACATTCCAGAGGTCCCAACCGGTTTCACCCAGCCCCCCTGACCATTGATGGTCAGCCATGACTCACGACCATACAAACCAACTAATCCCAAATGCCCCCGTACCCAGTAGGAGAAATTACCCAATCATGTGTGAACAAGTTTAAAGTTCTTTCCCCTCCCTTGTAACTGTGTATATAAGCTGCTTGCTGTGCTGGGTCGGGGCTCTCGTTCCTGTACCGCTGCGCTGGTTACGGGTGTGAGCCCAGACTCGAGCCTGAATAAAGACCCTCGTGTGATTTGCATCGGAGCTGGTTCTTTGGTAGTCTCTCGGATTCAGGATTCGGGTACAACAATACTCATGGTTATGGTGTATTAAAGCAAAAGGATATAGATTAAAACAGCAAAGGGAAAAGGCACATGGGGCAAAATCCAGAAGAAACCAGGCACAAATGTGTTCCCTCCCAGTGAAGCTGCACAGGGATTTGCTTAATTCTCCCAGCAATTTTTGAGACGACATGTGCTGATTGGTTTCCAACTGGAAAAGTTCACCCAAGCTTTCATGTCCAGGGTTTTTATTAGCGGTCAGTAACATGGGTGTGGAGTACCCACCTGATTGACCTCAGCTACTCAGATCCCAGCTCACAGAGCAAAAACCGGTGTTCAACCTTAATCAACTTGTTAGGATAAACTTATCTGGACAGACTGGTACAGCATGGCCCAAGACCTCCAGCACACAAAAACACTAACAAACTAGAATATTCCAAGGTCTCAGAAGTTGTTTCCCTGGCACAAGCTAGTGCTAGTCTTGAAGCTGAGCTTTCTTTGCAATGTACAGGATATGAGCAACCTATGCCTCCTGAATTAACCCATTCCAGCACATACCGTTCTCCATGAGTCAGTCCACTGTGCCTGGTGAACTACAGTGAAATTTTGGATTTCCTAGAATTAGAATTAATTTAAACCGGGCTCGGTGGCTCAGCCTGTAATCCCACGCCTTTGGGAGGCTGAGGTGAGTGGATTGCCTGAGCCCGCGGGTTC
>NW_007249745.1:1176-6971 GCF_000164805.1 Carlito syrichta
CGCCGGAGCCCAGCAGGTCGAGGCTGCAGTGGCCAGGAGCAGCCACTGCACTCCAGTCTGGGTGACAGAGTAGGACTCCAACTCAAAAAAAAAAACCCAAAAAACAAAAACAAACAAAAAGAATTAATTTAGATCCAGTGTCCAGTAATCCCTGAAAAATCTAGTTACTTCTCTGTCTCCAATGCCCAGTCACCCTGGTAAGTGACTACAGGTACGTTTGGAAAAACCTAGTAAAAAAAATCTACAGCATATGTTTTGGCCTCTGTAGCATGATCCTTCATCAAAGGGACTTGGTATCTCCTTAATTCAAGGGGCTCTAGGTCTGTGAATAGGCTTGAGTCTGAGAATTTGTTGAGGGTAGAGCATTCCATTTTTGGCAAACTCAGCAAGATGTATGAGAATGTGAGAGACCCATGGAGAAGTATCTTCTTTTTTTCTTTTTGAGTTGGAATCTCACTATGTTGCCCAGACTGGAGTGCAGTGGCACGCTCCCAGCTACCGCAGCCTCGACCTGCTGGACTCAGGCAATCCTTCTTCCTCAGCCTTCCAAGTAGCTGGAACTACAGGCACGCACTACCATACCCAGTTAATTTTTTAATTTATTGTAGAGACAAGATCTCGCCAAGTTACTCAGGCTGGTCTCAAACCTGCAGGCTCAGGCAATCTTCTCACCTGAGCCTCCCAAAGTACTGGGATTACAGGCTTGAACCACTGCGCCCTGCAGAGGATATATCTTCTAACACCTACCTTATAGGGTTCTTGTAAATATTAGATTGGAATGTATATAAAATACTTAACACAGTACATGGCACATCATAAAAGCTTAATCAAGTGGCTATTAATAATATTGCAAGTCAAAAATAATAAAATATAGTAAAATGATAAACTAATATTGCAAGTCAAAGAATAAACAAGCAGATTCAGTGAATGTAGGCTACTGCTTCAAGAAATTTAGCTGAAACAATTCATAATTGCAAACAGTATGGAATCAGCCTAAATGTCCATTAGTGGATCAGTGAATAATGAAAATGTGGTGCGCGTGCGTACACACACACACACACCGTGGAATACTATTCAGCTATAAAAAAATTAATGAATCCAGGCACGGTGGCTCATGCCTGTAATCCCAGCACTTTGGGAGGCAGAGGCAAGAGGATTGCCTGAGCCCAGGGGCTGGAGACCAGCCTGGACAACTTGGCAAGACCTTGTCTCCACAATAATCAAGAAAAATTAGCTGAGCGTGGTGGTTCACGCCTGTGGTTTCAGCTACTTGAAAGGATAAGCCAGCCGGGCTCGGTGGCTCAGCCTGTAATCCTGCGCCTTTGGGAGGCTGAGGTGAGTGGATTGCCTGAGCCCACAGGTTCGAGACCCGCCTGGGCGGCGAACACTCATCTCTGCAATAAATCAAAAAATCAGCTGGGCATGGTAGCACATGCCTGTAATTCCGGCTACTTGGAAGGCTGAGGCAGAAGGATCGCCAGAGCCCAGCAGGTCGAGGCTGCGGTGGTCGGGAGCAGCCACTGCACTCCAGTCTGGGCGACAGAGTGAGACTCCAACCCCAAAAAAAGAGAGAAAGGATAAGCCATAAGGATCACCTGAGCCCAGCAGGTTGAGGCTGTGGTGGCTGTGAGCATGCTACAGCACTCCAGCCTGGGCAACAGAATGAGACTCCAACTTGAAAACAAAAACAAAAAAAGGAGGCCAGGCTCAGTGGCTCACACCTGTAATCCCAGCATTTAGGGAGGCCAAGGGCAAGAGGATTGCTTGAACCCAGTAGTTCGAGACCAGCCCAGGCAGCATAGCAAGACCTCATTTCTACCAAAAGTTTTTTTAAAAATTGGGACTGGTGATGCATGCCTGTAGTCTCAGTTACTGAGGAGGCTGAGGCAGAAGGATCACCTGAGCCCAGGTGATCAAGGCTGTGATTAGTCATGATCATGCCACTGCACTCCAGCCTGGGTGACAGAGTGAGACTCCAACTCAAAAACAAAACAAAAAAGAAATTTAACCAAAAATATGAAATAGAAACAGGGAAAGTTATTTTTTGTTTTAAAGACAGATCTTGCCAGGTGACCCACGCCTGTAATCCCAGCACTTTGGGAGGCCAAGGTGAAAGGATTGCCTGAGCCCAGAGGTTCAAGACCAGCCTGGACAACTTGGTGAGACCTTGTCTCTACAATAAATCAAGAAATATTAGCCAGATATTGTGGCACATGACTGTAGTTCCAGCTACTTGAAAGGCTGAGGCGGAAGGATCGTCTGAGCCCAGCAGGTCAAGGCTGTGGTGGCCGTAGCATGCCCCTGCACTCCAGCCTGGGCAACAGAGTGAGACTCCAACTCAAAAAATAAATAAATAAAGATCTCAGGCCAAATGTAGTGACTCACACCTGAAATCCCAGCACTTTGGGAGGCCAAGGTGGATGGATCACTTGGGGTCAGGAGTTCAAGATCAGCCTAGGAAACATGGCAAGAGACCATCTCTACAAAAGTTTAAAAATTAGGCATGGTGGCATGCCCCTGTAGTCCTAGCCACTTTAGAGGCAGAAATGGGAAGATTGCTTGAGCCCAGAAGTTCAAGACTACAGTGAGCTGTGATTTTGCCACTATACTCCAACCTGGGCAACAGGGCGAGACTGTCTCTAAAAATCAAAAATTAATTTTTAAAAAATGTTTCAATGAAAGACAGATTTTAGTATGTTGATAAGAAGTTCTGAGGGAGTAGAAAAGGATGAAACCCAGGCATGGCTGTATTGCTGAATACTGCCTATGTGGGACTTGCCCGAGACAGGATGGAAACAAGTAAGTACGAGAGGTCACATTGCAAATTTGGGGACACGGCAGGGAGTGGAATGTTGCAAGATTTCCTAGTTGTTTTCTTAGTGAAAGAGGAGGTACCCACTGATTCATAATATATGAAAAACATAATACTGAAGGTTCAACAGAGGCTGAAGATCAGGAAAGGTATTGTAGCCCCTCTGAACAGCATTGCAATATTTTTCTTCATAGCTCATAACAGAATGAAGGCAGATAGGCGATTAACCCAGATTGGGGCTGTGTATTAGTCAATTATTTTGGTTCCAAGTAGCAGAAACCCAAACTACCTTAAGCAGAAAAGGGAATTTATTGGAAGGATGCTGAATAAAGAACCAGAATCACAGCTGGTCATGTGGAACCAAAGCATTTTAGGACACCTAGAAAGATGTCTCTCATCTCTGCTCTCGATACTCCACATAATGCAGTTTAGCCACCAACGGCTCCTATATTTTATGAATTACAACCTGTCCCAAAGAAAGTTATAAAATTCCTAGGTGAGGAAATCTTGGGTCAGCCTGGTGACAAAGGGTAAGGGAAAGACAGGGGGTTGGGCACATTTTTTTTTGAGTCAGAATCTCACTCTGTCACCCAGACTGGAGGGCAGTGGCACTCTTACATTCACCGCAGGCTTGATCTGCTGGGCTCAGGCAGTCCTTCCACTTCAGCCTTCCAAGTAGCTGGAACTACACATGCATGCTACCACACCCGGCTAATTTTTTCATTTATTGTAGAGACAAGGTCTTGCCTAGTTGTCCAGGCTGGTCTCCAACCCCTGGACTCAGGCAATCTTCTCGCCTCCGCCTCTCAAAGCGCTGGGATTACAGGTGTGAGCCACCAAGCAGACTTTTTTTTTTTTTGAGTTGGAGTCTCACTCTATCACCCAGGCTGGAGTGTAGTGGCATGCTCACGGTCACTGCAGCCTTGACCTGCTAGCCTCAGGCGATCCTTTTGCCTCAGGCTTCCAAGTAGCTGGAACTACTTGGAACCATGCCCGGATGTTTTTTTTTTTTAATTGTAGAGACAAGGTCTCACCAAGTTGCCCAGGCTGGTCTTGAACCCCTGGGCTCAGTCAGTCCTCTCGCCTCCACCTCCCAAAGGGCTAGAATTACAGGCTTGAGCCATTGCGTCTGGCCTCAGACAGATGTTTTAACAGGTCTTAGCTAGAGCAGGGCAGGTCTCCTGGACTAAGGGGCTGGATCTCCATCAGAACAGTACAAATTTCTATTTAGTCAAGGAACTAGATTTCCATTTCATAGACAGTAATTCCACAAGGACCAAAATTCATTCATCAGACATTTTAATGACCTCTGCCTCAGGGTAGCTTATCATCGGAGGAGAAACAGACAAACAGTTACAATGCAAGTTGCTAACTACCCAAACAGAGGTTATTATAAAATGCTGTGTTCCCCAGCTGCTCTTCCACTCTCGGGCCAAGATCAGAAGTGTTGTAGGAAGAATCAACAGTAGTAGGAGGATGACCCACTCCAGCTGTTGGAATATGAGATAAGTCATGTCTAGGAATTCCAATTTGGTGCTGCTGTCCAAGGCAAAGTGGCAGGCCTTGTTCACATTTAATTCAGTAAAGCTTTACTGAGCACCTACTCAGGCGGGCACTGTGGAGGCATAACAAAGATTAAGACACTGCTGCTGCTTGTCTGGAGCTCATGTGAGGGAGGCACACATGAACACAACGTGATGACCATATACTCTTCCTCTTTGTATTCAATTACCTCTCTACCCTCTTTGAATGGCCTCACCTCATTTTATGAAAAAATGTTGACTGAGGCCCCCTGGAACATTCTGTGCAGATTCTCCTTGTTCTGATGACAATCAGAGAGGAGTAAGACCCAGGTCTCAAGGATTTCCCAGCCCCTGGCTGCCTGGAACTAATCCAAGTCCACCAGGTGATACACAAGAAGCCAGTTCCATTGTTATTTCTTGCTGCTAGACCACAGGTCCCCTGCTCTTCCTTAAGGTCAACCCTCTCCCAGAGCTTACTGCGCTTATATCTCATACCCAACTTGAACCAATTTTCCAAATACAGGGTGAAGACCTAACTTTGTAGCATGTGGTTAAAAAAAAAGTTTAGGGCATCTAGATGTCTGCAACCCAATAAACCCTGGTATCATGCAGCTGCCCCAAAAACAAGTGCAGCCAAAGCTCTTGAAATAACCACAGACCAAGGAGGTGGATAGTGTACACTGTGGGTGCTACCTATTTTTGTATGACCATTTAAAGGAACATTGAAAACCCAGTGCCTGTGTGGAGAGAGATCATGTGTGGGAATTGAAACCTGTCTTCAAGGAATGATTGACCAAATTAGTGCTGTTTAACCTGAAAGTGCCAGTGATTATGATTAAGTTATCTGAAAGGCTGCCATGTAGATAAAGTATTAAACATATTCTAGGCAAGATTTATAGAGAAGAATGTGGTACTAACAATCTTCTAGGCCAGGCTCGGTGGCTCAGCCTGTAACTCTAGCACTTTGGGAGACCAAGGCAAGAGGATTGACTGAGACCACAGGTTCGAGACCAGCCTGGGCAACTTGGCAAGACTTTGTCTCTACAATAAATAAAAAATTAGCCAGGCGTGGTAGCGTGCACCTGTAGTTCCAACTACTTGGAAGGCTGAGGCGGAAGGATCGCCAGGGCCCAGCAGGTTGACCCTCGGGTGGCCATGAGAGTGCCACTGCGAGACTCCAACTCAAAAAAAAAAAACAACCTTCTAAAGATCAGCAGTATCTTACAATGAAATGACCTGCTCTGTGAGGTAGCAAGCAACCTGTCAAAAACAGTTTCAAACAAGGGGTAGAAGACCACTTGGCAGGAGTGTTGTAAAAAGTGGGCTAAAAGCCAGGCTCGGTGGCTCAGCCTGTAATCCCGTGCCTTGGGAGGCTGAGGTGAGTGGATTGCCCGAGCCTGCGGGTTCGAGACCTGCCTGGGCAACTTGGCGAGACCTCATCTCTACAATAAATCACTGCA
>NW_007249745.1:6991-9376 GCF_000164805.1 Carlito syrichta
TGGCGAGACCTCATCTCTACAATAAATCAAAAAATTAGCCGGGCGGGGTAGCGTGCGCCTGTGGTTCCAGCTACTTGGAAGGCTGAGGCGGAAGGATCGTCGGAGCCCAGCAGGTCGAGGCTGCAGTGGCCGGGAGCGGCCACTGCACTCCAGTCTGGGTGACAGAGTGAGACTCCAACTCAAAAAAAAAAAAAAAAAGTGGGCTAAGCTGGGTGCAGTGGCTCACATCTGTAATCTTAAAACTTTGGGAGGCCTAGGCCAGAAGATTGCCTGAGCCCAGGAGTTCAAGACCATCCTGGGTAACTTGGCAAGACCTAGTCTATACAATAAATAAAAAATTAGCTGGGTGTGGTGCCACACAACTGTGTTTCCAGCTCCTTGGAAGGCTGAGGCGGAAGGATCACCTGAGCCCAGCAGGTCGAAGCTGTGGTGGCCGTGCGCACTCTAGTCTGGGCAATAGAATGAGACTCTGACCCCTCCCCCCCCAAAAAGTGGGCTAAACCAAAAGGAAGAGGCAGAGTAGGAGAAGGTCCTACCCCTAATAAGTGGGATTCTCCCGACTGCATGCAAGGGGACAGGCAATCCCTGTATGCACAAACTAGAAGAGCAGACAGCCCCCAAAACAGATGGGGAGAATTTTAGCCCCGATAGCCACACACATAAATTAGTTTAGGGTAAGGTAGGTTGGAAGACTTTAGCCAAATGATGTTACCTGTCCTAACGGGACTGTTCGACACATACAGTAAGGCAGCCAGTGCAGTGGAATAGACTCAAGTTCAGGTCTGTGGTGCAGGAGACCTGGGTTTTAGTTCTGATTCTGCCCTGTATGACCCAGGGCTCCTCCTTCCTTTTTCTGGGCCTCTCCAAGAAATGAAATGACCTTACACAGTCCTTCCCTTTTTAAAGGGCATTACCCTTCTGGCTGGGTCCCCCAACAGCAGATCTAGGGCTACAGTTTTGGGTCTTGGGGCCACATTTGTGGACGGCCAGAGACCACCTCTGCCTGAAGCATCGGCCACACTCAAGGCAGGGGAAAGGCTTCTCCCCAGTGTGCAGTAGCTGGTGCTGAGCCAGGTGGCTCCACTGGGCAAAGCGCTTGGAGCAAAGGTCGCAAGCATAGGGCCGCTCGCCTGAGTGCACACGCCGGTGACTGGCCAGCAGCGAGGGGTAGGCAAAGCGTCGGCCACAGTCGTCGCAGGCGTGCAGCTTCTCCTCGGTGTGCGTGCTGCGATGTATGGCCAGGGAGCCGCTCCTCCGGAAGGCACGTCCACAGTCTGGGCAGGGGTAGGGCTTCTCTCCCGTGTGCAAGAGCTGGTGCTGGAGCAGTGTACTCCGCTGGGAGAAGCGGGCCTCACAGTGCTCGCAGGCATAGGGACGCTCCCCGGAGTGTACACGCCGGTGACTGACCAGACGGGAGGATGAGGAGAAACGCCGCTCGCAGTCCGGACACGGGTAGGGCTTCTCGCCGGTGTGGATGCGTTGGTGGATAACCAAGGCAGTGCGCTGGCGGAAGCGGCGGTTGCACTCGAGGCAGGTATAGGGCTTCTCTCCCGTGTGCGTGCGCTGGTGGATGGCTAGCAGGGAGGGGTAGGCGAAGCGACGCCCGCAGCTGGGACACTGATGGGGTTTCTCGCCTGTGTGCGTGGTCCGGTGATTGGCCAAGGACCGGCTCCTTCGGAAGCAGCGGCCACAGTCAGGGCAGTGGTAGGGCTTCTCACCTGTATGGATAACCTGGTGCTGGGAGAGGTTCTTGCGCTGGGAGAAACGTTTGCCACACTGGTCACAAACATAGGGGCACTCGCCAGAGTGTGCCCGCCGGTGACTGACCAGCAGGGATGGGTAGGAAAAGCGACGCCCACAGTCTGGACAAGGGTAAGGCTTTTTCAGATTCTGGGCACACTTATGGCTCTCGAGGGCCGGGTGATCAGGGAAGGTACAGCCGCAGTCAGGGCAGATGGGGCCCCCAGAAGTCTGCCTGGGTATCAGTCGGGGTTTGCTGGGCCTGCGGCCACGCTTCCCTTTTCGGGGTGCCTCCTTAGGTGGGAATCCTTCCTTCTCCCCATTCTTCTTTCTGGTTTCTATAGGAACACAGTGAGAAATTAATTTAACAAATACTAGGCTCCTACTCTTGGCTATTATGAAGTTACATGTTACAAGATCAATAGACTCACCTCCTGTCCTCAACTGTTAGTGCCACAGACAACTAAGACTGAGAGACTATTATGGAAATATAGTATGTGTTACAGAAGCTCCTAAACCAGCTTGGTGACGTCTGGGAAGATTTCTTTGAGGAGATTAAGCTAACTTTAAAAACTCAAGGTTTTGAAGAGGTAAAAAGAGCTTACAGGGTTCATAAGTCAATTGCAATTTTTTTTTTTTTTTTTT
>NW_007249745.1:9396-10158 GCF_000164805.1 Carlito syrichta
TGGAGTGCAGTGGCACAGCTAGGCAGCGTCAATCTGCTGGGCTCAGGTGATTCTTCCATCTCAGCCTTCTAGATAGCTGGAACTATAGGCCCATGCCACTGCCTGGTTACTTTTTAAAAATTTTTTAAAATCTCTGTGCCGGGCTTGGTGGCTCAGCCTGTGATCCCGCACCTTGGAAGGCTGAGGTGAGTGAACTGCCTGAGCCCGCGGGTTCGAGACCTCATCTCTACAATAAATCAAAAAAAAATATCAGCCAGGTGTGGTAGTGCCCACCTGTAATTCTGGCTACTCGGAAGGCTGAGGCGGAAGGATTGCCAGAGCCCAGCAGGTCGAGGCTGCGGTGGCCGGGGCCACTGCACTGCACTGCACTCCAGTCTGGGTGACAGAGTGAGACTCCAACTAAAAAAAAAAAAAAAGGTCTCACCAAGTTGCCCAGGTTGGTCTCAAGGCTCTGGACTCAGGCTCTCTCACCGCTGCCTCCCAAAGGGTTGGGATTATAGGCATGGGCCACTGCACCCAGCCAAAAGTCAAAATATTTAAAAAGAAACACAGAGAAGTCTTGCTCCACCCTTGTCAGCATCTGCCTTGTAGAAACCATATTAATTCATTTTTTCCAGTGTTTTTTTAATGCAATACAATATGTTCTTTTCTGCTCCTTTTCTTACATAAAAGACAACATATATACACTTTATCCATTACTCACCTCCATTTTTTTTTTTTTGAGTTGGAGTCTCACTCTGTCGCCCAGACTGGAGTGCAGTG
>NW_007249745.1:10376-20275 GCF_000164805.1 Carlito syrichta
AATCCACTCACCTCAGCCTCCCAAAGCACTGGGATTACAGGCTGAGCCACCGAGTCCGGCCCATTTTTTTCACTTAATATATATTCTATGTTGGCATGTGCCTTTATTCTATTTTATAGTTGCATAGAATTCTATTGTGGATAAGCCATAGTTTACTTAGCATAGCTGATTTTTAAAAGATGAATTAACACAACGGAATGTTAGAATTGAAGTGGCAGACCAGGCAGAGAAGACAGCATGAAAAGTCCCAAGGCTCAGCATGCAGTATGCACAGCCCCTAAGATGATCTTATACAAAAAGCGTAAGACAGGAAGTGGAAACAAATGAAGTATGAGCTGACAGTGACTGGGTTATAAGGCCCTCCAAGCCAACAGTTTTCAAATGTCATCATGATCAGAATCATTTGAAGGGCTTTTTTTTTTTTTGGTTGGCGTCTCACTCTGTCGCCTAGGCTGGAGCGCAGTGGTACCCTCACAGCCACCGTACCCTCAACCTGCTGGGCGCAGGCAATCCTTCCACCTCAGCCTTCCAAGTAGCTGGAACCACAGGTGTGCACCGCCACGCCTGGCTAATTTTCTTGATTTATTGTAGAGATGTGGTCTCTCCAAGTTGCCTAGGCTGGTCTCAAACCCCCAGGCTCAGGCAATCCTCTCACCTCCGCCTCCCAAAGTGCTGGGATTACAAGCAGGAGGGCATACTGAAACAGACTGCTGGGCCCTACTGCCAGTTTTAGATTCAGCAGCTCTAGGGTGGGGTCCAGAATTTGGACTGCTAACAGGTTCCTGAAAAATGTTGCTGCTGGTCTGAGACCTTACTTTGAGAAACACTGCTGTTAGCACTATTAAAGAACTTGGACTATATTTTATCCAATGGTTCTCACACCTTGGTAAAAATTAACTGAAAAGTTTTTCTTTTTTCTTTTTTTTTTTGGTAGAGATGGAGTCTTTCTCGCCCAGGCTGGTGTTGAACTCTTGGCTTCAAGTGATCTTCCCACCTTGAACTCCCAAGTGTTGGGGTTTACAGGTGTGAGCCACCACACCCAGTCAACTGAAAAGTTTTAAACAAGGAAATATCATGGTTAGGTCCGAATCTTAGAAAGATATCCCTGGCCTTAGAGAATCTGGCAAGAAACTCCAATCTAGACAGTTCCATCTGCCCCTGTGAGTGGAACTGGGGTCCTTCTATCTGAATGGGGTTAACTAGCACCTTGCTTGATCCTGAGGAGAGTGCAGTGTGTCCGTCACTGAGTAGGGTCATCCTGCCATAAGAGCAGAAAGAAGCCCCTATATCGCAGGCAGCTTCTCCCCAGAGCCCCCTTCAACCAAAACCCAGAAAACACTGAGAAGTTTAGGGTCTCTATCAGGGTCCAATTCAAGGGTGGCTGGGGACAGGGATCCTGGGAAGGAGTCAGAGGAGAGCTTCTTTTAAAAAGCTCACTGATCATTTTCACAATGGAGAACTGCAGGTGGTTAGCTTACAAACTGGCATGGGAATCTTTGTGTGGTGGACCAGGCCCACATCACCAGGCACAAGACACTAAGGTTGCAAAAATGAACACAGTAAATGCAGCACCACGGGATGGATCATGCATGGGTGCCCTTAGCCAGACGAAAACTCTGGACGGAGTCATTTGAGGTTACGTAGGAGAGCGGCAGGCTCTCCATGGTTATTTCTCACTCACTTCTCTGGATTGTTACCCCTCTCGGGTACTCCAGCGGATCTAGGGCAGCCGGTTCCCAATCATCGGTATTTCGTTCCAACCAGGAGATGAGAGCTGGCTTGGGACCTGCACACCCTGGGGAAGGAGAACAAATCAGAGGGCCAGCTCCTAGAAAACGCTGGGCAAAGATCTACCCGATGGCATCTCCGGCTACGCCTCTACCCCCCTCCCCTAACAACCTGGACTCTAGCCAAAGACCTTGAACTCCCTGCCCCCCCCCCCCGCCCCCGCCAGCTCCTCCATCCCTTCGCGCCCCGCGGAAGCGGATTGGGCCGGGCCTCACCGAGCGCGCCCAGGTGGCCGTAGTTCTCCCGCATCACGTCCCGGTAAAGAGCCCTCTGCGCGGGCCGCAGACACCCCCACTCCTCCGAGGAGAAGTACACGGCCACGTCTGCGAACTTCAGAGCCCTCGGCCTCCTTCCCCTTTTCCGACTGGGTCTGGCGTCTCCTGGTCCGCGCGCGGAGAGCGGAGCCGAAGGCGGCGCCATTGGACCCGAGAAGCGGCGCCACCGCCTTCCCCGTCCAGGCCTCGGCCCTTGGGCGCTGGCGGACCCTGGGATTGAGGAGCCCCCGCTGGACCAGGGCTGCGGGTGGCCGGGGTGGTCCAGAGGGAATCGGAATCGGCCGCCCGCGGGGCTAACGGAAACCTTTTGCTCTTATTCAGGAAACTCCTGCCCGAACTTGGGTGAAAGGCACCGGAAGATGCCTTCGGGGAAAATGGCGGCGCTGCTACCGCACCGCCTTTGCCTGGAACACAGGCGGCTTCCAGCTATCGATTTTATTGACCGGAGCGCCATGCCGGCTTCCTAACCTCTTTGCCCTCAAGTGTAATGGCGCTGCGATTGGGCTTCACGCCCTTTTCCCCCCCTCCCCATTACACGCGTTCATTGGGCGGCAGCCGAAGACCGAAGGTTCTGATTGGGTGCAGGCAAAGGCGGCCTGTTTGAACGAAGCCAAGAGGTGCGTGAGGGCAGGAAGCCGGCCGGTGAGTGCTGGGTAACTACAGTTAGTTGTGCAGTGCGCTGCATCCACCTGGGATCAAAAGAGGCCTTCGGGCTGTTTTCCGCCGGTCTCTGCAAGTTCAGCCTATCTCTGAAGGAGAGATTTGAGCGACGGAGCCACTCTGGCCAAGCTGGAGCTGAGATTAACCCGCGTTCATTTGTGTTGCTTTCTCAGAGCAGCTCTCGCTTGTGGTAACTTTCTTGTTGCACTTCAGGGAAGGGAATTAACGTTAGTGTTTCTTGGGTGCTGGCATTATGCCCAACATAGTACACATTTCGTTTTATTTCTTCTTTGCTACCATTTTGTGAACTGATGGTTATCATCTCGGTTCCACTGATTTAAAAAAAAAAAAACAACAACAACTCAGAGGGATTCTATGAATTTCCAGGATTACCCTGCTAGTAAGCAGGGACAAAGACTTAAATCTGGGTTGACAGAGCCTTTATCCATACCACTGAACTGGGCATCCTTCTTTCACATTATCCTTGGTCTCTTCTCAGGTTCAATCTTCTGCATGATCTCCATACGTTATTTTTACGTGACATTTGTTCAATATACAAAGCATAGTGCTAGGCAGTTAGGAGAAGCAGGGTTACAGAAATAAGTCATAAGCCATACTTTGAATGGAGTCTACAGTCCAGTGGGGCATATAAATTCACAACTAATAATAACAGTTCAAGACCAGCCTGGGTAACATAGCAAGACCCTGTCTCTACCAAAAAATTAGGCAGACATGGTGGCCCACATCTGTAGTCATAGTTCACTGCAGCCTTGAACTCCTGTGCTCAAGCGATCCTCCTGCCACATCCTCCCAAAGTGCTGAGGTTATAGGTGTGAGTCACTGCACCCAACCAGAATTCCTCTTCTTAATGAGTTTTCAGATTGATGCATCAGGTGGAAAGTGAGTTTGGTCTATGAAGAGGTAGAATTTAGGGAGGGCAGTTGTGCTCAATAGTCATTTGTTGAAAACGGCTGAATCCCATAGTCATTAAGATCTCTGGCACAAAGCCAGGAATTCAAGACAGTTTTGGGTATGAAGGACATAATGATGAAAATTCAATCATCACACTTATGAACTACAAAAAAATCTGCATAATGATACTTTCTAATGAAGTAAAATACACTTATGGTAAAACTGAAGGACTAAAAGAGTGAGTTGGCCCCAGATAGTAGAGGGCTTCATCTATACATTGGGGAACTCCTAAAGTCTAAAAAAGTGAATGACCTTCCAATGTTTTAGGAAGTTTGTGGTTTCAGGTAGTTTGCAAGATGAACTGATAGCTTTGTGTCTACTCTTTCTGTGTACACATGGTTCACTTTGAAGAAATAAGAGTGTAGAATTAGGCTGCTAAAGAAATAAAAAGGCAAATGGATAGTAAACCATTTCACTTCAACAGAGGTGTCTGAATAGAGGAAACTAGGAAAGAATCAGGCCTCTGAAGACATCTTGCCTAAATGATAAGGTTGGGCTGTCAACTGACAAGATGCTGAGATTCAATAGGAAAGAAAGATGAACTACTAAAGAAGGTACTGGGCCTTCTTCCGACATCCAGCAAGTGGGAGGCAGGCTGGACTGAAGGTGCAGCCGCAGCCTGGTCCTTCTGACCTGAGGCTATGAAGGCCCCATTTGCAGGCTTGGTACCATCCCAGTGAGAGTACTAAGGCAGGACCTAGGAATCGGGCAGAGCCAGATGCTCTTAACTGTAGGAAAACACCTTGGAGAAAGAAGTAAGTAGGACTTAATGTGAGAGCAGAACCCCTTCCTCCCTTTGGTATAAATTCCCAGATCCACACTAGGCTTGGGTACCAGCAAGCCTCCTCTTAAGGGAAGATTGCCCACCACAGAGAAGGGTGGAGAAGATCCAGGACGTCTACACACCAAGAGGCACATAAAGACCAAAAGCACTGAGTAAAGGGAAATGGTGGGGGGTCAACTAGGTACCTGGTATGTTGACATAGATGGTCTCAGTTGAAACTCACCTCCCAGAGTCCTTATGAGGACAATTATCCTTTTGTCACAGTTACCAAAAACTTGAACACCTTGCTCAAAACCTGTTCATAAGCCGGGCTCGGTGGCTCAGCCTGTAATCCCGCGCCTTTGGGAGGCTGAGGTGAGTGGATTGCCTGAGCCCGAGGGTTCGAGACCCACCTGGGCAACTTGGCGAGACCTCATCTCTACAATAAATTTAAAAACAAAATTAGTCGGGCATGGTAGCGTGCGCCTGTAGTTCCAGTTAGTTGGAATGCTGAGGCGGAAGGATCGCCAGAGCCCAGCAGGTCGAGGCTGCAGTGGCCGGGAGCGGCCACTGCACTCCAGCCTGGATGACAGCGAGACTCCAACTCAAAAAAGAAAACCTGTTCATAAAGGCAGATGAAATTTAAACGACTTTGAGATTAATTTCTCCTTGTTTCATACTTAGTGAGAAGTGTTTGCAAGGTCCTCTTTCGGTTGTAGCACACATAGATTTTACATTATAGACTGGAACCCAACCAGTTTGCCTGAGATGTCACTGCACCATGAATCCAGACTTGGGCAAGCAATGTTGGTCCTTGGGGAAGGTGATGAGTAATAAAGGAGCCTTTTCTCTTTGAGTCAGAGTCTCACTGTCACCCAGGTTGGAGTGCAGTTGCATTCTCACAAGTGCCGTCCGTAGCTTCGACCTGCTGGGCTCAGGTGATCCTTCCACCTCAGCCTTCCAAGTAGCTGGAACCACAGGTGTGCACCACCACACCCAGCTGATTTTTTGATTTATTGTAGAGACAAGGTCTTGCCATGTTGCTCAGGCTGATCTCGAACCCCTGAGCTCAAGTATCCTCTCGCCTCCGCTTCCTAAAGTGCTGGAATTACAGGCATGAGCCTCCGCACCCAGCTAGGAGCCTTTCTTAATAGATTCATGCAGTTCAGTTTCAACCTGTTCCTTCCTGACACATTTCTCACTGATAAATGTCTGATGATGGTCAGGTGTGGTAGTTCACACCTGTACTACTATGTAGTCTGATTTGATTATCTCTATATTCTGCTCTCTGAAGGGGGTACTTCCAGGCACCTGCAGATCTTGTCACCTTGTATCTCTCTCTCTCTCTCCCCCCCTCCCCATCTCCCCCTCTCCTGTCCTTGCTCACTCTTCATGACCTTCCCCAGTACTTGATGAGGAAGGATATCTTCCATAATGAGCTCCTTCACAGCATCTGACCCAGGTCACCCACACTCCTGGAAGTTACCTGAAAAATAGCAGATGTGAACTGGGGGTCCTGAACCCCAAGGGCAGGATCCTGGCACAGGGATGACCCAGGAGGTCTCCCACACCTTGGCCTCTCCTGTTAGCCTGTTAGATCCACTGGTGGGCTTTTAGGCCATAATTTCTCTTGAAGCTTTGCCCACACTTGGCACAAGGAAAAGGGCTTCTCATCAAAGTAGTACCTGTGCCTGAGCAGGAGGGAGAAGCCCAAGAAGCAGATGCCAATTTCTGGGCTTGTCACCTGTGTGTGTGTGTGTGTGTGTGTGTGTGTGTGTGCGCGCCTACATATGGCCAAGGAGCCTCCTTTGATGGGCACACCACCCACAGAGCACTAGTAGGGCTTCTCTCCTGTGTGGATGAGCCAGTGCTGGAGCAAGTTTCCCAGCCAGCAAAGTGAGTGCCACTTCATAGGCACATGCTGGTGGTTGGCCAGGAGGAAGGGCTATGGAAAGTGGCACCCACTGCACACACATGTCTGCATCTGTGCATGGACAGAGCCATGCTCTGTCTGGAAGAGATATCTGCAGTCAGGGCACAGGCCGGGCATATCCCCTGTGTGAGGCAGCTGATGCTAAGAGAAGTGGACACTCTGACACACAACCATTAGGACAGTCATCCGACTGGATTTCCCTGTGTCTGACCAACAGAAAGGAGAAGGCAAAGAGCTGCCCATAGTCAAGACACGCATAGGGCTTCTCTCTTATGTGTGCATATCTGTGAATGGTCAGAGCTCCACTTTTTGAGAAGCAGCAGCCACGCTAGGGGCAGCAGCAGGGTGTCTTGTCTGTGTAGACCAATGAGCTGATGCTGAAGCAGATCCTTGCACCGAGAGCAGTTCCCACACTGTCATAGGGAAGGGCTGTGTCCACCAAGTAGACTTGGCAGTAGCTGGTCAGGAAGAACAGCCAAAGCTGTGCTCACAGCCCAGACGTGGGTAGGGCCTCTTTGGAACCTGAGTGCACTAACACCCTGTGACTGAGGAGCTCTGAGCAATATCTGGCCACAGCCCCTGCAGGTAGGGCTCTCAGATGTTCCAAGGGGTCTTGCCACTTCTTACATGCTGAACTCTCCCTCACACAGGCTGCATGAAGTTCCTTGACCACCATTTCTTCTTTCTTTCACTTTCTGCAGAGTGATAATTGGAACTAGGGATTGTAGAGTGCTATTGAAATGAGCTAAATCAGCTCTGGGTTTTTTTTGAGTTGGAGTCTCACTCTGTCCCCCAGACTGAAGTGCAGTGACCGCTCCCAGCCACTGCAGCCTCATCTTGCTGGGTTGCGGCGATCTTTCCACCTCAGCCTTCCAAGTAGCTGGAACTACAGGCACGCACTACTATACCCAGCTGATTTTTTATTTATTGTAGAGATGAGGTCTCGCCAAGTTGCCCAGGTGGGTCTCGAACCTGCGGGCTCAGGCAATCCACTCACCTCAGCCTCCCAAAGGCACGGAATTACAGGCTGAGCCACCGAGCCCGGCTAAATCAGTTTTTTTTTTTAATTGCTAGCAAGATAATAGTATCAACCAGCTTACTCCATTTTGTTTAAAGCTTCCATCTTAGTTGCCTGCCTGACCTAAGAATCACCCCTCAATGCCTACATGTAATTACTGTAAGTTCCCATGACCACAGACCTCCAGCTTTGTCCTCTTTGGGCAGGTTGTGCTGACCGTTTCCTGCTGACTGTTACAAAACTCCCTAGCCATAAGTTCCATGTAGTTGTATGCTTTGTTAACTGAAATCAAGTGTTAAATGCTTTGCAAAACCCCAGTGTTACATTTTCATATTTTGTTAGTAACCTAACCAAGGTAACTCCATTGTGTAATAATTCTTCTACCTTGTCTCTATGTAACTGTCTTAAACTATATCTTGTTGGCAGAACTCCAGGGACTTTCCGGTCGCCAACTATACCTGGAACATAAAATTAATCAAAACTCCCTAACAATCAAAAGTTCCCATTTTGGTTGCCAAGTTGATAGTTAATGGTTGCTATGGTTACTAAATTGCTATGTAGCCAACATTGCAAATTTTACCTATAAAAGCTTTTCACAAACTGCACTTGTTTGTCAAGAGCCCTCCTGGCATGAGCTACTCTTGACCCACGTGCTAATAAATGACTCTTAATCTGAAATTTGGCGTGCTGGTGTGACTTCTCGTTTTCTCAGTCATAACATTATGAGTCCCCACAGCAATCTTTCTCTTAGAGTCGGACAGTTGTGTGTGGGATGGAGCAGCACCCGAGACTGTCTGTTCTCTCCAAGTGTAGGGCTTAAGTGTGAATCCCTCATTCAGAGAAGCCCCACTCATCTAAGACAGCAGTTTCCCATTTTCAGAGAAAAGTACCACCCCTTCTTCCTCACCCCAGAACTGTATAGTGTCCTCATAAGGAAGGGCTGAACTCATTTCAGGGGTAAGCTGGCTCCTCTCCCTGGCAAAAGATCTTAAATATACAGCCGGGCTGCACCATGGCTCACGCCTATAATCCCAACACTTTGGGAAGCAGAGGCAAGAGGATTGCCTGAGTCCAGAGATTTGAGACCAGCCTGGGCAACTTGGCGAGACCCTGTCTCTATAATTAACCAAAAAATTACCCAGGCATGGTGCTACATGCCTGAGGTTCCAGCTACTTGGAAGGCTGAGGAGGAAGGATCCCCTGAGCCTAGCAAGTCAAGGCTACGGTGGCTGTGAGCATGCTACTGCACTCTAGCCTGTGTGACAGAGTTGAGACTCTGACTCCAAAAATTTTTTTTTTAATTGCCTCTACAATTAATCAAAAAATTAGCCAGGTATGGTGGTGCGTGCCTGTGGTTCCAGCTACTTGGAAGGCTGAAGAGGAAGACTCCTACTCAAAAAAAACAAAAACAAAAACAAAAAACAAAACACCTCACCCACTCTGTTTAGCTCATCAGAGCTCCTCTTTATCTGTAGATTGGATGTTTCTGGGCTCAAAACTTGCTAATAAATGTCAACTAGTGGCAACCCCTTCGTGTCCCCTCCCACTGTGGGAGCTTTTCTGTCCTCTCAATAAACCCTGCTTTCTCACTAAAAAAAGTCAACTACACTATGCAACTCATTTGACGTTTTCTTATGAGACACTTGCAGCATCAACTTTGTTTCTTCATTTATAAAAAGAGTATGATAATACTACTCCAATGTTATTGTGAAGATTAAATAATGTGCATTTAATCAAAACTGTCTAGCACAATATTTTTCATATTGTGTATCTTTATCCTCCAAATTTTTTTTTTTTTTGAATATTCAGGACAGCTTATCTAATCACCCCTGCTGGAAAGAATCCTCTGAGCCTTCTCTTCCAAAGTTCCCTCTCCCCTGACTTGCTGTCTTCCTCACACACATAGGTGGTCCCAAGGTAACAGGAAGGAGGTGGCAGAGTGCGGATTGAGATCTTTTGTTTTCATTCTGCTGAGTACCTACTGTTCACTACTACTAACAGTAGAGTTTTCTGAAACTATAGAAATGTTCTAGATCTGTGCTATCCAACCTAGAAGTCACCGGCCACATTAGCTCTTGATTATTTAGCATTTGAATTGTGGCTAGCATGCCAAGGAAAAGAATTTTTACTCTTTACTTTGAATTAACTTAAGCTTAGAAAATCTGCATGCTGTTCCTGACTGGTCTCAGAGAAGAGCTAGAAATTCATAAGCCAGCTTTGTTGCCCACCCTTTTTTCTCATGGTCTAGCTTAACATTGGAAGCGACCCAGAACCTTGCTTATGATTCTGATGGCTTGGCACTTACCAATTAGAATGGAAACAAGCGTTTTTTGGTGCTCTCCTGTTGAGATCTCAGTGTTTTGAGAAATCTTTTTACACTGAAATGCCTACATTTAAGATTTTTGGTTTTTAGCCGGGCTTGGTAGCTCAGCCTGTAATCCCGCGCCTTTGGGAGGCTGAGGTGAGTGGACTGCCTGAACCCGCGGGGTC
>NW_007249745.1:20295-28828 GCF_000164805.1 Carlito syrichta
GTGGTAGCGCACGCCTGTAGTTCCAGCTACTTGGAAGGTTGAGGCAGAAGGATCGCCAGAACCCAGCACGCCGAGGCTGCGGTGGCCGGGAGCATGCCACTACACTCCAGCCTGGGTGACAGGGTGAGACTCCAATTCAATATATATATAAAAATAAAAATATATTTATTAAAAATTTTTGGTTTTTAAGTAGGAGTCACTCTGTCGCCCAGGCTGGAGTGCAGTGGCATGCTCACAGCCACCTCAGCCTCAACCTGCTGGGTTCTGGTGATCCTTTTACCTCAGCCTTCTAAGTAACTGGAACCACAGGCACATACCACGCCAGGCTAATTTTTAAAATGTATTGTAGAGACGAGTTCTCGCCAAGTTGCCCAGGATGGTCGCAAACGACTGTACTCAGGCAATCGTCTCACCTCCACCTGCTGAAGGACTGAGATTGTAGGCATGACACCATGCCTGGTGTGGATTGGTCTTTTCAAGACTATTTTCCTTACAGGATAAAAGTAAAATCTTGTTGGTTTAATGGGATTTGGCTATCATCTCTCTCCTGATTTCTTAGAAAGTCAGGTCTTTTTTTTTTTTTTTTTTTGAGTTGGAGTCTCACTCTGTTGCCCAGACTGGAGTGCAGTGGCCGCTCCCGGCCACCGCAGCCTTGACCTGCGGGCTCCGGCGATCCTTCCGCCTCAGCCTTCCAAGTAGCCGGAATTACAGGCATGCACCACCACAACCGGCTGATTTTTTGATTTATTGTAGAGATGAGGTCTCGCTGCCCAGGCGGGTCTCGAACCCGCGGGCTCAGGCAATCCACTCCCCTCAGCCTCCCAAAGGCGCAGGATTACAGGCTGAGCCACCGAGTGCGGCAGAAAGTCGGGTCTTTATAAAAAATAAAGTAAAATACACACACACACACACACACACACACACACACACACACATACACAAAGGGTGCCAGAAAAATGTGTACATATTTTAAGAAAGGAAAAAACCATATTAAACTCGTAAGATTCAAAATATATCAATAACAAAAGATGAATACAAATCATGTTTGACTTCTGCAATTACAAGAGGCACTCAAAGTGGTTACCATCAAAGGAGAAGGGAGAGGTGGAGATGGCGATAGAGTGAAGGTGTGGAGGTGCACTGATGGCCAGCCTCCCCCTGATCCCCCTTAGACCATATTTCTGAGCCCAGGGTTCCACTCAGCTAGTGGACCACAACCCTGCAGTCTCCACCCCACCCCACACACACACCCCGTCATGAGATTTTCTGAAACTTTCATCCAGAGAGGAGAGAGTGGCCAGGCATTCTGTCCCTCAAGGCCCTAATCTCAAAGAATCCCTGGCCCAGCCACCTTGACTAACACATTTGGTGTGCTCATTAAAAATTGTCTCTAGATGGGGCCGGGCACAGTATTTCACACTTATCGTCCCAGCACTTTGGGAAGCCAAGTTGAGAGGGTCCCTGGGATCCAGGAGATCAAGAAGTGCTTGAAGTGGGGGTGAGAGGAACCCCTGAGTTCAGGGCTTCGAGACCAGCCTGAGCAACTTGGCGAGACTTTGTCTCACATTAAATCAAAATTTTGCTGGGCGCAGTGACGCACACCTGTGATTCCAGCTACATGAAGGCTGAGGCAGAAGGGTTACCTGAGCCCAGCAGGGCAAGGCTGCAGTGTCCGGGAACATGCCATTGCCCTCCAGTCTGAATGACAGAGTGAGACTCCTACTTAAAAAATAAAAATAGAGACCCGCCTGCGCAACTTGGTGAGACCTCAATAAAAATCAAAAAATTAGCCGGGTGTGGTAGCGTGTGCCTGTAGTTCCAGCAACTTGGAAGGCTGAGGCAGAAGGATCACCGGAGCCCAGCAGGTCGAGGCTGCGGTGGCCGGGAATGGCCACTGCACTCCAGTCTGGGCGATAGAGTGAGACTCCAACTCAAAATAAATAAATAAATAAATAAACAAACAAATAAGTACAATAAAAAGTGGTTACCATCAGTGTCCAGACACTTCTGATTATGGCGAACTACTGCAGGGCTTATTGCTGTGCGAGGCCTCCCGGATCTTCCCTTGTGCACATCGCACACAGTACCATGCATCTCAAACTTATCATGAATGCATGCAATTTTTAGGTGTGTTGGAGGCTCTGTAGCATACTCACACCTCCATTGTCATTGTACTTCCACAACAAATACCACTTAAAAATGTTCCTGTGCTCCTCGAATGACAACTGTGCTTCCGCCATTTTCTTTGACTGTCCTGCTATACTACACATTGCTACCATAATTGAACTTCAAAAATAATGCATAGATAACATCTCTTAAAATGTATACACATTTTTATGGGTTTGTGTGTGTTTTTTTTTTTTTTTTTTTTTTTGAGCTGGAGTCTCACTCTGTCTCCTAGGCTGGAGTGCAGTGGCATGCTCACAGCCACCCCAGTGTTGACCTGCTGGGCTCTGGCGATCCTTTCGCCTCAGCCTTCCAAGTAGCTGGTACTACAGGCATGTGCTACCATGCCCGGCTAATTTTTGATTTATTGTAGAGAAGAGGTCTCACTAAGTTGCCCAGGCTGGTCTCGTACCCGCAGGCTCAGGCAGTCCATTCGACTCGGCCTCCCAAAGTGCTAGGATTGATGTGGGGTCCGAGTGTTTGATTCACGGCACTGATACACGATTTACCAAGAGAGAGGTTTATTAGCCAGGTTTGACTGGCCAGGGCCACCCACCAGATTTGCAGGTCTCTAGGTGAGGGCCCCACACTGTGAAAGGGGACTTTTTTAAATAGGCAAAAGCCCATCTAATCCACAAGGCCGTTATAATTCAAATTCAAACAACACAAAGCCTGCCAGAAGAGGGGCTTGCTTGCCACAATTCAAACAGAGAAAAGCCTGCCAGAATTTGAAAGGGGCTTATTGCACAACACTTACACACTGCCAGCGGGGGTTACAGAAGCAGAAAAAGCTGGTTAACTTATCTAACATAGTCACTTGGGGCTTTCAAGTAGGGCGTTCTTTCCAGGGTTTTCAAGAATTACTAAATTTTAGGGGAGAAGTTACAGCACACGGTTTCAGTATACTTAATATATGAGGTTATAGTTTTATTACATTTCACATAATTCATCACACTTAATATATAAGGTTTCACACAGGTTTCAAACAATTCATTACCTCTTACAAGATTAGCCGGGCTCGGTGGCTCAGCCTGTAATCCTGCGCCTTTGGGAGCCTGAGGTGAGTGGATTGCCTGAGCCCACGGGTTTGAGACCCGCCTGGGCAACTTGGCAAGACCTCATCTCTACAATAAATCAAAAAATTAGCCAGGTGTGGTAGCACGTGCCTGTAGTTCCAGCTACTTGGAAGGCTGAGGTAGAAGGATCGCCGGAGCCCAGCAGGTCGAGACCGCGGTGGCCGGGCCTCCAGTGGCACTCGGGGTCGCACTCCAGTCTGGGCGACAGAGTGAGACTCCAACTCAAAAAAACAAAACAACAACAACAACAAAAAACAAGATTACACGCTGAGCCACTAAGCCCGGCCTATATTTTTTTTAATTGACATGTGAATTTCACCGTGTTGTCCAGACTGGTCTCAAACTCCTGGGCTCCAGCAATTCACCCGCCTCAGTCTCCCAAAGAGTTGGGATTAAAGGTGTGAGCCACTGCACCCAGCCCGGAAGTCAAATCTTACAGGTAAACAATTTAGGTTTCAGTTTGGTGACATGGAACTTTAGCATGTGTGATTTCATTCTGGGCCTGCTGTGGTTTTTTTTGTTTGTTTTTGTTTTTGTTTGAGTTGGAGTCTCACTCTGTCACCCAGATTGGAGTGCAGTGGACGCTCCTGGCAACCGCAGGACCTGCTGGGCTCCAGCGATCCTTCTGCCTCAGCCTTCCAAGTAGCTGGAACTACAGGCGCGCGCTACCACGCCCGGCTAATTTTTTGATGTATTGTAGAGATGAGGTCTCGCCAAGTTGCCCAGGCGGGTCTCGAACCCGCAGGCTCAGGCAGTCCACTCACCTCAGCCTCCCAAAGCGCGGGATTATAGGCTGAGCCACCGAGCCCGGCTTGGCCTTCTCTGTTTAACACAAGAACTCAGCCTAGATTGAACGCGGGATAGACTGATTCAATCTTCTTATGTTATGGCTTCAGGTCCAAGCTGGGTGATTGGATCTGTGATTTGTTTCCCTGAGATCTAGAGTTAGGAGAAGACCTGGACTTGAAAGCTCAGGACCCAGTAGTTGGTCCTGGGAGAGACTGGAGGCATCTCATGCTTTCCTTGGCAGATTCCTCATCTGGATGTCATTCTCCTTGCTCAGCTCCAGTATCTGCTCCCAGGTTTCTCACCCAATGTGGCCCAGTTCCCATGATCTCCATTTTAACAGAATGGATGCACCTGGCCGATTGAGGACAGGAAGAGACGAAGTGGTGCCCACCTTCTGGGCACAAGCAGGGCTTCTCTCCTACATTTGAGTGCCAGTGGATGGTCAGAGAGCCACTTTGCCAGAAGCATTGGCCACAGTCAGGGTACTCGTAGGGCTTTTCACCTCTGTGAGTGAGCTGGTGCCGAAGCAGGCCACTTTTCTAGGCAAAGCAGGCACTGAAATGGGCACAGGGGAAGGAGCACTCATGAGAGCGAAACTGCTGACAGCTAATCAAGAAGGAGGCACAAGCAAAGCCCAGGCCACAGTCAAAACAGATATGGGCTGAGAGTGGTGGCTCACACCTCACTTTGGGAGGCTAAGGCAGAAGAATTGCTGGAGTTCAGGAGTTTGAGACCAGTCTGGACAACACTGTGAAATCACATGTCAATTAAAAAAAATTAGGTGTGGTGGTGCACACCTGTAGGTCCAGCTACTTGGGAGACTGAGACAGAAGAATCTAAAAACCCACTCCCAGCCGGGCTCGGTGGCTCAGCCTGTAATCCCACGCCTTTGGAAGGTTGAGGTCAGTGGATTGCCTGATCCTGCGGGTTCGAGACCCGCCTGGGCAGGCGAGACCTCATCTCCACAATAAATAAAAAACTCAGCCGGTCGAGACCCGCCTGGGCAGCAAGACCTCATCTCTACAATAAATCAAAAAATCAGCCAGGCGTGGTAGCGCATGCCTGTAATTCCGGCTACTTGGAAGGCTGAGGCAGAAGGATCGCCGGAGCCCAGCAGGTCGAGGCTGCGGTGGCCGGGAGCGGCCACTGCACTCCAGTCTGGGTGACAGAGTGAGACTCCAACTCAAAAAATAATAATAATTAATAAATAAATAAATAAATAAATAAATAAAAACACGCTCCCCCAAAAAACATGGTAGTGTGCACCTGTGGTTCCAGCTACTTGGAAGGCTGAGGTGGAAGGCTCGCCTGAGCCCAGCAGGTCAAGGCTGTGGTGGCTGTGAGCATGCCACTGCACTTCAGGGTGGGCGACAGAGACTCTGACTCAAACATACAAACAAACAAACAAACAAAGCCTAGAAGAATCACCTGAACCCAGGAGGTCAAGGCTGCATTGAAGCTGTGATCGTGCCACTGTACTCTGACCTGGATGACAGACTGAGACCTTGACTCAAAAACAAAAACAAAAAACCAGATATGGGGCTTTTTCTTGATGTGGTTGTGCTGTTGGATGGCCAGAAGGCAAAGGAGTAAAAAGTAGCATCTCCACTTGGGTGCACAGGTATGGCTCCTTCCCACCATGTCTGTGTCTGTGAATTGCCAGTGTCTCACTCTGGTGGAACTAGCAGACATATGAGACATATGGACAATTTCCAGAGTGGATTTGCCAATGTCTTGACCAGCATGTGGGATAGGCAAAGAGTCTTTCACAGTCTGTGCAAGCAAAGGGTTCAGTGTGTGTGTGCATGTGGATGGCCAGTCTGCTTCTTGGGTGGAATAATGTCCACATTGGTCTCAGGGAAAGGCTGCTGTAATGGACACAGGGGAAGGGACACTCCCCAGAGTGGACCAGCTAGTGACTGGTCAGGAGAGGGGGTAGCTGAATGAGCAACACCAATTCAAGCATGGGTGGGGTCTCTTGGGAGTCTGAATGCACTGGTGTCCTGTGTCTAGGAACCTGGGACAATGTGTGTCACTGTAGTCACTAAAGCTAGAAACCAACCTAGCCTTAAGTGGTACTCCCTCCCTCAAAATAGGGGCATGCTCAAGCTCCTTGGCCCTTGTTTTGTTGCTCTGTTCATTCTTCTTTTTCTTTCTTTCTTTCTTTTTTTTTTTTTTGAGTGAGAGTCTCACTCTGTCGCCCAGACTGGAGTGCAGTGGCCACTCCCGGCCACCGCAGCCTCGACCTGCTGGGCTCTGGCGATCCTTCCACCTCAGCCTTCTGAGTAGCTGGAAATTCAGGCGCGCGCTACCACGCCTGACTAATTTTTGATTTATTGTAGAGATGAGGTCTCGCCAAGTTGCCCAGGTGGGTCTCGAACCCGCGGGCTCAGGCAATCCACTCACCTCGGCCTCCCAAAGTGCTGGGATTACAGACTGAGCCACCGAGTCCGGTCTTTTTCTTGCTTTCTAAAGACACAAGATAACTCAAACTGAATGCTGGAGTGCCTGTATCACACCTATGGTTTTTCTCAGGATGGGTAGATGTCTGCAGGAAGCATCAGTTATCACTGGTTGCTGCTTTCCTAGGGTAGACCCTTGTTTCAGAGCCCCCCTCTTCTGTCTAAGGCAGCAGGTCCTCATTCCACGGGCAGAGGCCATCTTTCTTTCCCCATTCAGACCTTGGAAAATTGTAGTTCTGACAGAAGGTAGAGAATGTCACTGCTTGTCAGAAATAAGCAATCAATCAGGCATGGTGACTCAAGTCTGCAATCCCAGCACTTTGGGAGACAGAGGCGAGAGGATTGCTAGAGCCCAGGAGTTCAAGACCAGCTTAGGCAACATAGGGAGCCCTTGTCTCTACAAAAAAAATCAAAAAATTAGCCAGGTGTGGTGGTGCATGCCTCTAGTCTCAGCTACTCAAGAGGCTGAGGTAGAAGGATCGCTTGAGCCTGGGAGATCGAGACTGTGGCCAGCCTAGGTAACAGAGTGAGACTCTGACAAGGAAGGAAGGAAGGAACGGAGGGAGGGAGGGAGGAAATAAGGAAAGACAGATGCAATTACCTCTGCCATGTTAAAGCTCTTAAATCTGGTATTTCAGTAGGGACAAAAAGGCATTGGAATGGACTGTTGGACAGTGTATTAAAAAAAAAAACCCAGCCAGGCACAGTTGCTGGAATCTATAATACCAGCATTTTGGGAGGCAAGAGGATTTGCAAAAGGATTGCCTGAGCCCAGGGGTTCAAAACCAGCCTGGGCAACTTGGTGAGACTTCGTCTCTACAATAAATAAAAAAATTAGCCGGACACGGTGGCGCACACCTGTAGTTCCAGCTACTTGGAAGGCTGAGGTGGAAGGATCGCCTGTGCTCAGTAGGTCAGGCTGCAGTGGCCGTGAGTGTGCCACTGCACTCCAGCCTGGGCAACAAAGTGAGACTCCAACTCAAAAGAAAAAAAGACAAGAAGGAAACTTAACTGCATATCACTAAATGAAAGAAGCAAATCTGAAAAGGCTACATACTATATGATTCAGTTATGAAATCCAGAAAAAGCAAAACTAGGGGGACACTTTTTAAAAAATCACTGGTTACCAGAGGTTGGGAGAGCACAAAGGATTTTCAGGGCAGCAAAACTATTCTATATGTATGATACTATAATGATGGATACACGTCTTCCATTACGCCTTTGTCAAAACCCATAATGAACCCTAATGTATACTACAGAATTAGGGTGATAATGGTATGTCAAGGTAGGTTCATTGGTTGTAATAAATGTGCCACTCTGGTGGAGGATGTTGATAAATGGGGAGGCTGTGTATTTTGGAGGGGCGGGGGGGAAGAGGGGTATGGGAACTCTGTACTTCCCACTCAGTTTTGCTGTGAACCTAAAACTATTCATTTGGGGGTTTTTGGCTTTTTTGAGTCACAGTCTCACTCTGTCACCTAGGCTGGAGTACAGTGGCACACTCACGACCACCACAGCCTCAACCTGCTGGGCTCAAGTGATCCTTCCACCTCAACCTTCCAAGTAGCCGGAACCACAGGCATACGCCACCATGCCCGGCCAATTTTTTGATTTATTGTAAAAATGGGGTCTCACCATGTTACTCAGGCTGGTCTCAAACCCCTGAGCTCAGGCAATCAATCCTCTCACCTCCCCCTCCCAAAATGCTGGGCTTAACAGCTATGAGCCACCACACCCGACCTAAAACTACTCTAAAAAATAAAGTCTATTCAAAATGTTTTTTAAATAGTATGCATACTACAAATTTGGATGGGCTTTTAAAACATAATGCTGGCCAGTCAAGGTGGTTTATGCCTATAATCCCAGCACTTTGGAAGGTCAAGGAGGGAGGATCACGTGAGCTCAAGAGTTCAGATTCAGTCTGGGCAATATAGACATGGAAATATGGTCATGGTAAATTGGCTTAAAAAACAAAACAAGCCGGACTCAGTGGCTCAGCCTGTAATCCCGCACCTTTGGGAGGCTGAGGTGAGTGGATTG
>NW_007249745.1:28848-34510 GCF_000164805.1 Carlito syrichta
AGCAGGGCGAGGCTGCGGTGGCCGGGAGCGGCCACTGTACTCCAGTCTGGGCGATAGAGTGAGACTCCAACAAAAAAACAAAAACAAAAACAAACAAACAAACAAACAAAAACAATACCAAGAACACCTGGAAGCATTCTGGGACAATCTCCCCTTAAGTCTCAGCCTGTCCCAATACTTCTTACATGAATCCCTGTGTCCCCCATCATCTCCAAGCATTTTGTAACCTGTAAGTAGTCTCCCCTCTGCAGCTCTCACCCTATAACTGGTGTAGGTTCATTTCTTTTTCTTTGTTCTTAATTGTAGAGACGAGATGTCTCACCATGTTGCCCAGGCTGGTTTCGAACCCATGGGCTCAGGCAATCCTCTCGCCGAGGCCTCCCAATGTGCTGGCGTTACAGGATTGAGCCACCGTGCCACCAGTACATTTCAAAGGAATGAGTCCAAATGGGCAGAGCAAAGAGGCCCAAAAGGCCTCACTGAGCACCCCCAGATGGCTGTAGGTCTCCAGAATCACCATCCAGGACAGAACCCTGTGCCTGCCACAGATTTTACTGCTCCCTCAGGAAGAAATATCCAGCTATAACCCTGAAGCTTATAGTCTCTGGCTCCTCTGCACGAGACCGGGTTCGTTGGGCTTAGGATGGGGAGCAGGACTGAATGGGGTGCTTTAAACCCTCCCAGTCCCCAGGTCCTGGATGCCCCAGTCTGCCCTGCCGGATTTGGCATCTGAGCCAGTTGGACACTGGCCTCGCATGGATCACTCTGGTACCCAGAATGGACAACAGAACCAAAATTGGCCAGGTGTGGTGGCTCACGCCTATAATTCCAGCACTTTGGGAGGCCAAGGTGAGAGGATTGCCTGAGCCCTCAGGTTCAAGACCAACCTGGGCAACGTGGCAAGCCCTCATCTCTACAAGAAAAACATAAAAAATTAGCCGGGCGTGGTGGCGCTGTGCCTCAGCCCAGCAGGTTGAGGCTGCAGTGGCTGTGAGCCTGCCACTGCTCTCCAGTATGGGTGACAGAGTGAGACTCCAATTAAAAAAAAAAAAAGCCCTAAAAGAACATGGTGGCAACCCGCCTTCATAACCATCACTCAGATGCAGTTGGAAGCATGTCACTCATTTTTTTCATCTGATTTTGTCAAATAAGAATCAGCTCAAGCCTGGGCTTAGTAGCTCAGCCTATAATCCCTGCACTTTGGGAGGCAGAGGCGAGTGGATTGCTGAGCCTGTGAGTTCGAGACTAGCCCCGGCAACTTTGCGAGACCTCGTCTCTACAATAAATCAAAAAATTAGCTGAGTGTGGTAGTGCGTGCCTGTAATTTCGGCTACTTGGAAGGCTGAGATGGAAGGATAGCCTGAGCCCAGCAGGTCGACAATGGGGTGGCCGTGAGCGTACCACTGTACTCCAGCCTGGGTGATGGAGTGAAACTCCAACTCAAAAAAAAATCAGCTCAAAATAGCCCCAGCCCTTACAACTCCCAATCCCTCACTAGCTTCTACAGAGATTGGCCTTTGCCTTGAGGACTTGGCTTTCAACAGCACGCCGTGATTGGACTGCTTCCATCACTGAAATAACTAGGTCTACTCTGATTGGCATCTCGGGACAGATTCTAGGACGCTGTTGTTAGGTAACAACTGGCCAGAAGCCTTGTTCCCACGTGCAAGTCTAGGACTTCAAAGGACATTACGGTGAGACAGCCTATGGTGGTCAGCGCAATTCTCCCCTGGCTCCTTATACTCTGCTGACCCACAAAGCCTTGGGGAATGTGTCCTGGCCGCAAAATGAACTGGGTTCCTGTCCTGAACCAATTCTAGGGTGCTGAGCACATTTACGGCACTTCTGCATTGCCCCAGGTGCACAATAGCCTATCCCAGGCCTATGTGGCTACATGTCCAGTGCTTTTTCTACTGACCTAGCACTAGGAATTTTCCTTGTGAACCATCACGCCCCTTGAGCAGCTCACACACACTCCTGGGATAGATCAGGCCCTGGCCACCAGCAGGACTTGATTTACAGAAGTGCCCTCTTCCCTTTTCTGTACTGCTCTGAGGCATGAGTGAGCAAAGTCAGAATCTTAGTCATTGAGGCTGGATGCAGTGGCTCCCTGTAATTCTAGCATTTTGGGAGGCGGAAGTAAAAGGATTGCCCAAGCCCAGCAGCTCAAGACCAGCCCAGGCAACTTGGCGAGACCTTGTCTCTACAATAAATTAAAAAATGAGGCTGGGCATAGTAGTGCACACCTGTAGTTCCAGCTATGTAGAAGGCTGAGGTGGAAGGATCGCCTGAACCCAGCAGGTAAAGGTTGTGATGGCTGTGAGCATGTCACCGCACTCCAGCCTGCATGACGAGTGACAGCCCAACTCAAAAAAATAAAAACAAACAAAAAACAGAATCTTAGTCTTTGCTGCTCCCAACCACTAATAATGAAGTGGTAATAACAGCATACACAATGTGTCAGGAGCCATGCAAAACACTTCAAATATCTTATTTAATCACTTAAACCTCATCTCACTTTCTGAATCGGGGCGCTCAAGGTCAGTCCAGTAAGAAACTTCCCCCACTGTCACACTGCTAAGTTAAGGAGTCAGCAATCTTCAATGTATTCAACTCTGAAGTCCGTGTGGACTAACCACTGTTCACACAGCTACTCCTCAGCGTAGCAACTGCTTAAAAATATTAAAGTAATAGGAAAAAATGTCTTTGCTTTCCTATTTCCCCTATGCATCCCCCACTCCAAGTAACAAAGATTGCCCTTTAACTGGGCTTGGTGGCTCAGCCTGTAATCCCGCGCCTTTGGGAGGCTGAGGGTGAGTGGATTGCCTGAGCCCACAGGTTCAAGACCCGCCTGGGCAGGCGAGACCTCATCTCTACAATAAAATCAAAAAATTAGCCGGGCGTGGTAGCACGCGCCTGTAATTCCGGCTACTCGGGAGGCTGAGGCGGAAGGATCGCCGGACCCCAGCAGGTCGAGGCTGCGGTGGCCGGGAGCGGCCACTGCACTCCAGTCTGGGCGACAGAGTGAGACTCCAACTCAAAAAAAAAAAAGATTGCCCTTCCAGAGAAGAGACAGTGGGAATGTGAGTGGGAAGGTCAAAGAGACATTGAGGCTTCTTCAGTTCAGCATGTCAAAGCCCATATTTGGGGTTTTCAGTTTCTGAACCCCAAATAGGTGTTCACGAACAATTCTATTTTCCATGTTTGGAGATATCCATAATAAGATGTTGGGTGGGGTTCAGTGCTTCTTGGTTAGTATTTAAAAAATAATAATAAACTGGGTGCGGTGGTTCGTGCCTATAATCTGAACACTTTGGGAGGCTGAAACTGGAGGATCACTTGAGGCCGGGAGTTTGAGACCAGCCTGGTTCACATAGCAAAGCCTCATCTCTACAAAAAAAAAAAAAAAAAATCAAAAAATTAGCTGGGTATGGTGGGACATGTCTGTAGTCCCAGCTACTAAGGAGGCTGAGGCGGAAGGATCTCATGAGCCCAGGAGGCTGAAGCTGCAGTGAGCTGTGATCATGCCGCTGCTTTCAACCTGGGTGGCAGAGTGAGACCCTGACTAAATAAATAAATAAATGTTGGGGGAAAAGTGCTTTATATAAACTTGTTATTTAAAGGGATTCAAAGAGTATGACAGGTCAGGTGCGGTAGCTCATGCCTGTTAGCTCAGCACTTTGGAAGGCTGAGGTAGGAGGATTGCTTGAGCCCAGGAGTTCAAGACCAACCTAGGCAGCATAGCGAGATCTCATCTCTACAAAAAAAGTTTTAAAAATATTGAGGTGTGATGGCTTGTGCCTGTAGTCCCAGCTACTTAGGCGGCTGAGGCAGAAGAACCGTCTGAACCCAGGTCAAGGCTGCAGTGAGCCATGATTGAGCCACTGCACTCCAGCCTGGATGACAGAGTGAGACTCCGACTCAAAAAAAAAGAATTGTCTTTCCACTTCTAGAGGTTTTCAGTGGACGCTCAATCCATACTTTGGTCAGGCTCGGTGGCTCAGCCTGTAATCCCAGCACTTTGGGAAGCCCAGATGAGTAGATTGCCTGAGCCCGCGAGTTCGAGACCAGCCTGGGCAACTTGGTGAGACCTCATCTCTACAATAAATCAAAAAATTAGCCAGGCGTGGTGGTACATGCCTGTAGTTCCAGCTACTTGGAAGGTTGAGGCAGAAGGATCACCTGAGCCCAGCAGGCCGAGGCTGCGGTGGCCTTGAGCATGCCACTGCACTCCAGCCTGGGCGACAGAGTGAGACTCCAACTCAAAAAAAAAAAAGAAAATCCATACTTCACCTTGACAGACTATGAGGTACAGGACATGTGACGGGCTCATAGCTCAGTGAAAAGAGCACAAGCCTTGGAATCAGAGACCCTCGCTTGAAATTTGGCTCCAGTTTGTGGCAGCTGTTGAATATAATCAAGTAATTTCACCTTGCCAGCATAGCTTTCTTCACCTGTGAAAATTGCGATCAGCCAGGCTCGGTGGCTCAGCCTGTAATCCCGCACCTTTGGGAGGCTGAGGTGAGTGGATTGCCTGAGCCCGCGGGTTCGAGACCTGCCTGGGCAGCGAGACCTCATCTCTACAATAAATAAAAAAATCAGCCAAAAGGTGCCCAAGTCCCCACAGCTGTCTCACATTCCACAGAATCTCAGGACCTAACAAGAGCCCCTCACGAAGAGCCCATCTTGTCCAAGCAGACTGACAGAAGGCCTCAGTCAGCAGCACTGTTCCCTACCTGTTGGGAGACCTTCCTCCACACTCCTTTCCAACAAGAGCTCCCTAGGGCCGGCTCAGAAAAAAACCTGGATCCTGATGTCTCCAGCCTATAAACTTCAACATCTTTTACATTTCAAGTTCCTAAAGGCCCAAGATATACTCTGGTTTCTGTTCGGACTGTATAAATCATTTGCCTTTTAAAGGACCAAGATTAGTAACACATGAATATTCAGAAAAGCGTAGCTGGACACCAAAAAAGAAAATCAGAATGTAACTTTTTTTTTTTTTCTTTTTTGGAGTCAGGGTCTCTCACTCTGTTGCCCAGGCTGGAGAGCAGTGGCACAGTCACTAGCCCTCTAGGACTCAAGCGATACTCTAGCCTCAGCCTCCCAATAGTTAGAAATACTGGCTTTTTATTTATTTATTTATTTATTTTTAGAGACAAAGTCTCACTATGTTGCCCAGGCTGGTCTTGAGCTCCTGGACTGAAGCAGTCCTCCTGCCAGGACTTCCCAAAGTGCTGGGATTACAGGCGACAGCCACTGCACCCATAATGATTTTCTGTTTGTTTGTTTTTGAGTAAGAGTCTCACTCTGACACCCAGGCTGGGGTGCAATGGCATGCTCGCTGGCTACTGCAGCCTCGACCTGCTGGGTTCAGCCTTTCAAGTAGCTGGAACCACAGGTGTGTCCCACCACACCCGGCTAATTTTTTTGATTTACTGTAGAGACGAGGTCTCGCCACCACGTTGCCCAGGCTGGTCTCGAACCCCTGAGCTCTGGCAGTCCTCTCGCCTCCACCTCCCAAAGTGCTGGGATTACAGGTGTGTGCTGCCGCACCTGGAATATCATTTTTTAATTTTAAAAACATACTGGCCGGGCTCGGTGGCTCAGCCTGTAATCCCGCGCCTTTGGGAGGCTGAGGTGAGTGGATTGCCTGAGTTCC